>NC_092803.1:171753102-172060467 GCF_040954645.1 Diabrotica undecimpunctata | reverse complement strand
AAAGTTTCATCTCATAAAAGTATATAGAATGAAATGTTATAGTGTAGAAAAGTAATAGAAATAATTAAGAATTTTTAAAACCACTGCTTTAGTTCATACAAGTATTATTAAAATATATCACACGCAAGTGGCTGAAATATTGCAAAAGAGGATTAAATCAGGTGTAACAAACTTACTACTAAAAATCTATGAGAAATGTCTCACAAATTTCTCCGTATTGGCAGGATACGGATTTCACTACAAATTACAGATTTCATTGAAACAAGTTGTACCGTTTGTTATGCAAATGAAATTGGTCTTTAGTCTGATGCGTTTATTTTTTCGTCCGGATATTATATCAGAACACAAGACATCCTGTTTTTCGAAACATAATTGAAAGGAAGGAAGCATGGAATACCAAGTACGGTGTTATGAATGTTTGGTTCAGTTCTGTATATATCCATTACTAATTGTAAAAGTGCAGGTTGTTTATACACACGGCAGGAATTAAAGGGAAGTGTGCATTGTAGAAATACCATTAAATTTTTAATGAAGAAAAAGTGCTCTTCAAGGTTTTTTTAAGCAGTCTAGTAAAGGTGTGTGTGCCTTACTCTTCACTACCTATCAATAATTTTTTAAGTTTAATATAATTTTATACATGTTCGGCAATCAGCTGTATTATGACCGACTAAACTTTCTGGTGATTTCCTGGGAAAAACCAACTCGATGTGGTTCCATGATAGGCAAGAAAATGTGTTCAAAATGCAACGCAGACGTACATGCCAAATGTATTATCATACTGTACCAAACTGTGCCTGGTGTACCATATTTTCCACAGTATTGTTTTTACTTATTTTGCGTAAATATTGTATTTTAACGATAAATATATTTTTATAAACATAACGAGTGAATTTGGAGAAAAATATTAAAAAATATTTTAAAGGACGGATTATGCATTTCTGCTTTAAGAATTTTCTTCCTAAATTGACCAATTATTTTTGTTTTTCAGTCATTATTAGTTTTATAGTGCTGTAGCGTGAAATTTATCGTTGAAGTATGAGTTCGTTTTTGTGGGGGATGTTTGGTTGGCGACCTCGAGATTTAATTGTATTGGGTCTAGGATTACTTTGTGTGTTGATGGGCTCAAGTGTTGATTGGGTCTGTGGTGTGCAGGTGAGCAGATTTATCGAGTGGACTGACTTTAATTAAGTCGAAATTGGTGCCAAGAAGGTTATCGCTTTTAAAGATTCGGTTCAATACCAATGTCTTTTGGAGAAGATGTCCATATTTGTCCACTAGGTCTATGAGATCCTCTACGGTTTGGATCTCGCGGCCATGAATGGCGATGGACACGCTTATCTCTAAGCCGTCCAGGAGACCCGCTCCCATCTTTGCAGGGGTGTTCTGCACGGTGGAAACCGCTTGCAGTACGCTGCATTGACATACGATAAAACACATATTCTTATGTTACTATCAAATCATGTTTTTGCTTATAGAATATACACATAAAATTTATTTACATCCAGGTTTCCAATATTGGATTTTTTTTATTCCAAATGTTATATTATAATTGTTTCGCAATGAACCATATCTCTATCCATTATGGATAAAATGTCTCTTGTTCGAATTTCGAGTAGTTCGAGTTTTTTGTATATATTATATAAATAGAAACTTTTTATTTCCTGGGTTTGTCGGTCTGATGTAAATAAAACTATTTACCTTCTTCTTAAATGTTTCGGCAAATTTGCCATTTTCAATAAGCACTTTATATATTTTATTTTATAAACATTACATTTTACAATTAAACTTCATGTTTACACTTTTTTAAAAAGTTTAACATGAATTAAAAAATTCTTATTTGACATTGACAGATGACATTTGGCAGGTATCTTAAAATAGGAGTGGTTCAGGGTCGTATTTTAAATATATCTACCATAGTGCATTTAAAAAACAACTCAACTTATTAAATTATGATACATATTCGAAAGATATTTGATGTCATTCTTAATATTGATGGAATTTGAATCTTTTTTTATGAAATATATACTGTTTGACCACACACCAGTGTGGTTTGACTCTCGAAAGAGCTTAAACCAATATTTAAATGAAGCCATCGGTTAAAATTAAATGAACAATAGTGTTCTTACAGTTTTTTTTGTATTTTTTTGTTTCGTTTCTCTCGTTTAGTTGTTAATCTTTAATGTTAAGTTATCGTAGAGTTTTCATAACATTGATTTTTTGAACTGATGATGCTTTTAGCATCATCAGTTCAAAATCAGCATGAAAAGCGAAACGTATTCGAATAAATCAATAAAGTAGTTGACGACCTTCATTTGACAATTATTGACCGATAAAACCTCTGCTATTCAACCATTATATATATATATATATATATATATATATATATATATATATATATGCCTTTCTATGCTGAAGAAGATATAAGAAAAAACAAATTATTTCTCTAGTAAAATATAATGTTGATTGGCATACGATACTGTTGACTGGAAATTATTGATATTTTCGTTGTCTCTACCTAGACACTGAACCAGTACCTAAAAAGTAGTAACATAAAACATAAATACCTATACTTGTCTAATAATCCAGTTTCTCTAACAACCAATTTATTCCAACGGCAAATTATAGACCAACAGTACCATTGTTCGAGTGCCACCGATGTAATGGGGCACTAATAATATACACTACGAGAAGGAACTATGAATGTACTATGAATATCCTGATACGGTCTACCTACTGAGCAAGATGCGGATTCTGTTTTGTTTAGAATAGATTCAAAACAGATAAGCGAATAAAGAGTTTGATGATTAGATTACGGATTTTGAATCTGCTGTTTAAAATAAGTTTCGCACTTATTTTAACTTGTAGATCGATATCTCTCCAATTGATATGTATCTCTAATGGCTTTTCTTCGGATTCTTTTGTGTAATAATATTGTGTATTACCAATGATGATTTTATTCGATCTTTTTAATTGGATGATTTGCTTTTTTAACGACACGAAATGGTTTATTAGTGTTAATTAGATTTGTGATCTCTATAATTAAGATTCAGATAAATGGTACTTTCTCACTAAAAAGTATTACTGCAACTTATAATTAAGAACACGTCGAAAATTATCTGGAAGTTTGATGCATTGTGTATTTGGATGCAGTTTTATTTTACGCATCTATACGACGCATTTATCTGCCGATAGATCATTTTGCACTTGTACTCTTATCTTAACGGTAAATCGAACTGTTTCGACATTTCGCCATAAAAACGATTCTTTTTTATCGATCTGCATTAATCTTCTGCACCAGACAGTAGTAATACAGAATCACCGAATAGTTTGTCGTTACCGTTTAAATCTTGCATACTTCTATGTAATGCTTCGAGTGAACCATAGTTAATTTATCCCAGATAATAACTGAACTCGCTTGCATCACTGCAACCTTTACACTTTTTTTAATGTTACATATTGCGTTTGTTTTGCTACGAACGTCTAATGGCAGCTTGAGTACTGAATGTGCTGTTTGTCCACCATCTAACAATTATTTTCTGAATCAACAACTGTAAGTTGCCTACATTTGGCGCAACTCAACATTGGCATTTAAAGCTAAAGTAGTAGGGAAACAGGGAAATAAATATGGATTCTGTCTGTATACTCAAGGGAGCCCGTGTTATGGTAATAATAATTAATTAATTAAATTATAATAATAGATTGAAGAGGTTTATATCGTTTGTTTGTTGATACAGGTTAGTTTGTTAATATATATCACCGCCAATATATATCTTTTAAATAGGTAAAAGAAATAAAATAAGACTTACTCACAATCAATTTAATTTTACTACCAAAACGACGTACAGACTTACCAATGTCGACGTGGACGTTACATCTTGTCTTGGTACATTATAAAATCAAAATAAGATTAAAATTTACTGTTACACCGTTTAAATAGTACATCAGTTGCCAGCAGTCATGCGCATATCCGGCGCTTAACTGTCATATACCAGAATTGCCAACCTCATTATTAATTCAATAACTCAGTTGATTTCTGGAATTTTTTGATTAATTTGCTATCAACAATTTATCTATTTTTCCCTAGTTTCCACATATATTAGAACTAAAATTGAAATTTTTTTTACACATACCATTACAGATGGCTCATCTACGCCGACAATAAGTTTTTTCAAAGTTTTTCAAAAAATTTGTATATTTATTACATATTTGGATTAATATTTTGTTACCAAATACTCACCTAAAGATGGTTTTGCAATTCTGACTTTTTAAAATTTAAAAATTTTTCTCATATAAGAAATTATTTCAATTATTTCGATTGTCACATTTAAATTTAAATTTAATTCATTTAGTGATTGTTAAAAGTATGCCAATATTATACATATTAGCTCACAATTTCCATTTAAATGTTTAACTACTATTTCAGTAAGGTCTGTTTGCTTCAAAAACTAGTTAACCTTACTTACAACACTAAGAAATAGAAGAAGAACTGTCACACTTTAACCTACATTAGCTTGTTAAATTTACCTCTTAAAATACTAGTAGACAACAAAAAAAACCCAATTTTACCAGTTCCTCTCCTACTAAGTGACGTAGTGCCAATAGGTCCCTCTTTTTAAAATTTAATGTCTGTTTTGTCCTTTTAATTGTGTTCTGTTTGTCCCTAATTGTCCTTAATTGTTTTAGTTTTATTAATTTAACATTAATGACATCATATTTTTCTGCCAAAACAGAAATCAAATGCATTTTATCAAAAATTTGATAGTTACAAGTCAAATAAATCGGACACCCACACAATAGTACATCTAATTTTATTCATTGTCATACAACTGTCCTCTTTTTGTAAAAAAAATTTCAATAGATTAACACACATCTCTAAAATATATCTCTGGAATAAATATAAATAACTTTTAATATTTTAAATAATATAAAACATCACTTTCATTTAACAAACAATCACATATACCTTATTCCTATTTCATTTGTTAACATCTCTCCCCTCAAGAAGCTCCCTTGCTAATTGTCAGACAGTTACAATATTAACCGAAGATCACCCATCATCAGCAATACAGGATAGTTTGAACTATGTATCACGAATCATTAACTAATAATTCTGGTACAGGCATGTAAGTAGTATTTTGTTTGTTACTTCTTCTTTATGTGCCGTCTTCTACCGAAGGTTGGCGACCATGAAACGATAGGTTTCTCTGTTTTGTGCCGCATGTATTATGTTCGCAGATTCTGGTATTTGAAACCATTCTCTCAAGTTTCTCAACCAGGATTTCTTCTTTCTGCCCAAACCTCTTCTACCTTCAATCTTGCCTTCCACGATAAGCTGTAGCAGACTGTACTTATCATTACGGAACACATGGTCCAGGTATGACGCTTTCCTCCTTTTAACAGTTGTTAACAATTCCACCTCTTTACCCATTCGTCTTAATACCTCTGTGTTGGTTACTCTGTCTGTCCAAGGTATTCTCAGTATGCGTCGATACAGCCACATTTCTAGAGCTGCCAATTTAGCCGATAATGTTACTAATTTATTACAATTCAATGGATTATCTCTTACCAATTTGTGGGTTTTTACTTTGTCTGCTTAATCAATTTTATGCATGTACACAGACATGTAATATTAGCATAATTTCTATAACTTTTTTGATCTTTATCTTTATAAGACAGCACCCTAATATGGGCTTTTTATAATTTCAGCATTTAATTTACTTTGTACCGTTTGACCTGAAGATGCTTTGCAAAGTGTAGAAAGCGAAACCGATCGTTTTGGTAGTAAAATTAAATTGATTGTGAGTAAGTCTTATTTTATTTCTTTTACCTATTTGAAATGGACTCACACAAGCCACACATTCATGATATATCTTTTATTATAATTTAATCCTCTTTCTAAAATCTGTATATATTTAAACTCAAAAGAAATTCCACTCACTACATAAAATATAATTTTTATTACAATCAATTTAAGTTTAATCTCACATAAATGCAGTATTTAAATTAAACATGCCACAAGAAAACAATTTCAGAACAAGATAAATCAGATAAAATAAATAAAATACGATATTTGAAAATAAAACTTATACATATATGTGTTTTACTTAAAAATACAAATGAAGAGAGAAATAAAAAACAACGACAACTTTTTCTAACTTTTCTGACTGTTGTCAAGCTTATATTTCAAGTAGTACAATACAAAATATTTCAAGGAACAACAGGAATGTTATCGTATTAAGAGAAAATGACCATTAAGTTGATTTACCAGTTATATAAACTGTACGGAAAAGAATTTATGGCAACTGGGAGCAATTTAATGGTAATATGTGATATATGCACCTGCATTCGAGCGTTTTAAACGGCCATACGCCTCGAAGAGACGTGAATCAAATTGTTAATAATAATGTCCGAACTCAATTATCGTAGCATAAATTTGATAAATTAAAAACATCTGATTACAATTTGGTATTTGTCGATATTTATAGTGTTAGTAGGAATAAAAAACTTTTTGCAATAATTTTATTCTACATAAAAATTGTCACATCCTGGATTTTTCTACTTGCTACAGTGGCTTTTGCATCTTGAATGGTGGTCTATAAAATAATAGATGATTCGTTGCACTTCTTATTCGTTACCTATATCTTTATTCGATTAACTTTTTTTCGTTTTCTTTATGAAATTCACTTTAGTTCTTTATACCAATTTAGACCGTAGTATAAAAATTACAAGGCTATGTATCTCTTGAAATAAATAATACATGAAAATATAATTTTTAACAGATTGTTTCATTGTCTAAGTGCATATCTAGAAGAATTTTTTTTTCATGTGGAAGAAAGCAGTGGTTTTAGACTAAATTTTGTTCTACGTCACTTTCGTCTTTATGCACAGTATGCTTTTTCTACCTGCGACTCCTCTTATTGCTGCTCTGGCTGTTTCTGTTTTCTGGATGGTTGTGTCCACGTGTTGCGTGAATCCATAATGATTCATAGGTATTTCGCTTCTCTTTTCCATTCGATGGTATTATCTTTTGCATTAACAGCTGTTCCTCTGGGGTTTCTCTTTTCTTTTTGAATATGATTGATTGTGTCTTCTCTGAATTGATTTTCCATTGGACACACCATTCTTCAATGTTATCTAATGCTGTCTGTAGACTCTTGACCGCTACTTCTAAGTTTCTGTGTTCTTGGAACATCTGCTAGTGTATACAGTAGGGATGACAGAACTGATCCCTGTGGCACTCCAACCTCCGGAACTCCGTGTTCGGATAGTACTTGTCCTATTCGTAACCTAAAGCTTCGGTTGCTCAGTACGAAAAGATCAGTCTGGTCATGGTCTCACTATATCCGTAGCCTCTCATTTTGTATATTAAGCTTTTATGCCAAACTCTGACGAAGGCTTTGCTTACATTGATGAACGCATCTCCTCTGTACTGTTTGTCGTTAAATCTAGCTGTTATGTATGCTGTCAGTCTAAGTACTTGTAATTCGCTGGAGTGTTCTGCTCTAAATCCGAACTGGGCTTTTGGGATTAGTCCTATTTCGTATGTTTCAGCTTGTAGTCTACTTAGTATTACTCTCTCTATTACTCTCTCTACAAATCCTTGTGCGTGTTTCTGGATTGCGTGTGGTGTTTTGTTGTTTTCCTTTTTCAATTCCAGTCTTATAAAGATACTCTTTTTTAAGAACGATTTCCGGAGTGAAATTTGAAACATCAAGCATTAGTTGATTAAAAATGTAATTTTCATTACAACCAATAATTGTAGCCTATTCCCTTGCAAACATAATATTTAAGGTAATGCTTTATTTCAATTTATGTTTGTTATTTACAGTGAATAGTATATTACATATTGGTAATTATATTATTAGCAGGAACATTGTAAATAATTAGTTTACTTATATAGTAAAAACTGTCGTGAGTATAATATTAATTTTTCATGAGGATATCAGATAACATCGACGACAATAATGTAGTGAAAGTTAAATATTAATTGTATCTGGTTTACAAAATCTTATAAATAGACCTTTCACACGCCAACTCATTACTGAAAGCACGAACTAGAATTGCATCTTCTTCAATTTCTGTATTTGTTTAGTCGTTGTTTAGAAGTTATTAAGTTATTTCACTTTACTTTATTTTGCAATATAATATATTTTCAAAACAAAAACAAATAAAAAAATAAAGAAGTAGGATGGCATTAGTAACTTGCTTTCCTACAACCAGTTAACTACATACGATGACGGTCCGATAAGTACTTAGCTTCACTGTCGACTGGCGCCACTATCACAGGTGAAATTTACTATCGTAGAGTAATAACAAAGAATATAGACGCTTATAAGCGTCTATATTCTTTGGTAATAACAAGCGAAACCGTTAGACCACTTTGTGTAACACAAATGTCCCATCTAACAAATATTTCCCTGGCATTGCGCCCTCTATTTTTTATACATGTCTGTCTGTGTAAAAAATAAACTTTAGTGGCGTTTTGATTTTCATACAGGAAGGGCACAGGAATTCAGCGTGAAATTTCCTTAAAGAAAAGCAAGTCTAATTTAATAAAAAATATTCGCTGGCACTCTCGTCTGCAACAAGAGAATTTTTATTTATAAATGAATTTAAAAGCGATAAATGCGGAATCTATTAGCAAAATTGAAAAATCTAAATATGTTGGCTACATTGTTGGTCATAAACAGATATCCAGATCTAATATCGATATTTGACATTGTTAAATTTTGTACTTTTGCTGATACAAGGTAGACGTTAGATGTAGTCGAGAATATTGTTTCGATACTAGTATTTTCATTCGATACTAGTACTCGGTATCGAATACGGTGTCATTCGATACCGAGTACTCAGTATCGAATGAAGGTATCGATACCATATGAGTATTTAGTAGTATCGAATCATCCCTATTTGTGTTTGACGTTGTTTAAGCGCAATCCGAGTGGAGTGTGTACGTCGTCTCATGACCTTCAACGAAACATATATCCACTAATCAACACCAGAGACTAAGAAACAGTCAAAACAGTGCTCCGAAGAAGGCGAAGACTGTCCTATCGTCCGGAAACGTGATGGCCACCATTTTCTGGGATTCACAAGGTGTCATCTATATATCTATATCGGCTACATGCAGAAATTTGAGTCGAATGAGAAGGTCATTACCGCCACGAAGGTCTACTTTGTATCGAGCTAAAAGGAGATTGTGTTGAGAAATAAATCGCCACTTTTCCAAAAATTTTCGCTTTTGTAGGCTAAGTACTTATCGAACCGCCCAATATACCGCTTTTTATGAACATTAAAATTTTTTTATATAATACTATTGATGGCACTGTTAAAATTAAAGAAATTTTACACGAAAAAACATCATCAACAATGTTTATTGATACAACGATTGACTACGAGTACAGAATATTTTATGTAACCGTCCTTGCATGTTTTTTGACGAAAAATTTACTCTTTTCTTTCTAGATTTATCTGCTCTGTCAAAAAAATATGGATTTTTTTTTATAGCAACAAGTACATCAATTTTTATTATCTATATAGAGTCCAATATATTTTCTGCTGCCAATTCTCTTATAGCTTGTTTCCTGACTTCATGTTTCCTTATAAAGAGCTGGCTAGTAGCATATACTGGTACATTATGTTACTTAAATTACCAGCAAGATACAGCGTTTCAGTTCAGTTCAGTCTTCACAATTCTCCCTGATGAGAAGTGAATGGTGAGACTCAAAAATGCAACCGTTTATATACATTAAAAACTCTTACAATCGTGACTAAAAAAGTTTCTGTTGTTTTTAATATAAATTTAGTGGATGAAATTGAATATAATTGTATTAGTTTTTTGTAAAAACGAGTTTTCTATCCTAATTAGGTTTCATTAATAAATAACTTCTTTGTAAGCAAACTCGGAATATAACGGAATGCATATTTGTCGAATAATGTTGCTGGTAATTCAATGAGTCAATATACAAAGGATTTGGTAATGAATGGTTTCGCATTTTGTCGTAATCTTCCAAAAGTTCCAACGGTAGTAATATGATTGCGGAAGCAGTTAAACAACCATTATTAAGTTATGGATTAAAATAAGCCTGCTTCGAGAAATAACTAGCACAAATGAACCTTTCACACGCCATTTCCTTGCTAATCACAGTAACCGAACGTAATTCTTATAAATTGTTCATTATTTTCCGACTTTGCAGTCTGTTGTCCTGTCTAAGAACTCAAAAGGGCATTGTCACAACGACTCTTTAAATTGACGTTGCGTTTGTTTATTATACATTCGTTAAATGGTTTCATTATTTTTGTCCATGTAGGCAAATAGAAGACGAAGGAAAAGAAGACTGGGCAATCATTGCGTGATTTGCCTTTTCTGAGGTTGCAGAAGCCATTAAAAGTTTTAACGTAGTTCGCCTATAATTTGCAACACGTAAGCTGCTTATATGCACCGGCTCTCAACGGTATTAAAACCATATGAGGCAGGACCGAATCGCCGTAATTGTTTCCGATTTCTCAGCCTGTATTGACATACTTTTTTATATAGCAAGATAAAAAAATACATTTTAACCAATTAATGAATTCACACATATAGCTGTAAATAACAGAAATAATCAAGTTAAAAAATCAATAAAACATTGCTTCCCGAGGGAACTAGAACTTGATAAGCAAAAGCAAAGATTGGAGGAAGAAAAACTAATTACACTTGCTTTTTGTTTGGCTGAAAAACGCGACCATATTTGCGACCTTTGACCTTGAATAACTTTTTTTGCAGATGTGAGATTGATGGGGATCGACATTCTTTAATTTTTTTACACGTATCCTGCAAAACTAAATTCGTTCTATGCGCATGACAATGAGTAAGTAAAGCTTGCGGGGCAATAATTTTAACTTTTGCCTGGAGACCATTCAATTCACCAGACATCATGGCAGCGCTGTCATAAGTTTGCCCTACCAATTTATTTTTGATATCAAAAAATTTTAATTTGTCCTTTAAAACATCAAAAATATATTCTGCGTTATGGCTTTTACTCACGTCTGTAAAACCTAAAAACCTCTCATAAATATTACCACGTAACGCGTGTCGAACAACAATTGATAATTGTGAACGGCATGATATCTACTTCTAGCGAAAAGCAAATGGTTTCCTGAATCTCAGATTCAATGACGTTACTCAAAATGTAACTAATTGATTCTGGATTGTTTTCGATATGCCGACTAAATATCTTCGAATCAGAAAGTAAATTCGAAAATTCCAAATCGTATTTCTTAAACATTTTTATTAGTTCTCTATAATTACCTTGATTTAACGAATGCTCCGATTCATCGTGTCCCCTAAATGATCATTCCTGACAACTTAACAAAAATTACAATATCAATTACACGACTTAAAACTGCGTGATTATTGTTTACAATTTGTTTAATAGCATTTTCACGTTGGGCATTCTCTAGTGAAACATAGATATTTTGTTTTCCAAATAAATCTAATTTAATCTGGCTATATGTATGATCTTTCGAAATACCATGTTTCTAAAGCCCTAAATAATTCCTTTAAAGTATCGTAACCAGATTCACACCACAGAATCATTAGAAAAAAGTGCAGGGAGGCGAAAGAAAACTGGATGTCAACGAAATGCCTAGAAATCGAACAACTTCAGGAAAAATACGACACCTATAATATTCATAAAAAAGTAAAAGAAATGACAGGTAGACACAAAAAAAGACAAGCAACAATATTAAAAAACGATAATAACGAAATCATTATGGGTACAAAAGATCAACTAGAGAGATGGAAAGAATACATACAAGACGACGATAGACCTTGTTCTCCACCATCCACAGATAATCGAATAAATGAAAAAGGCCGAGAAATAACCAAAGAAGAAGTGATCCACGCAGTAAAATCTCAGAAAGATGGAAAAACCACCGGTCCATACAATATCAATGTCAAAACACTAAAACTAATTGCAGATAACGAAAGTAAAAGCCTAGACTTAATAACAGCACTATTCAATAGGATATATGACATAGGTAAAATATCAACAGACTGGCTAAAATCATTCCTAGCATTACCAAAAAAATCGAATTCCTCACAATGCAATGATTATCGAATATTAAGCTTGATGTCTCATGTCCTTAAAACTTTTCTTATAATTATCCATACACGAATTTACAAGAAGTGCGAGTTCCAGATGAGTGACACTCAATTCGGATTTCGAAACGGATTGGGGACACGAGAGGCTCTTTTTGCTTTAAATGTGTTAACGCAACGATGCAGAGACATGAATGTAGATGTATATGCATGTTTTATTGACTATCGAAATGCATTTGACTGCGTTAACCATCAAAAGATGATCGAAATTCTTAGAACAACTGTAGTTGACGAACAAGACTTGCGAATTATCTCAGAACTATACTGACACCAAACGGCAACAATTGAAATAGAGAACACAACATCCGAAGATATACAAATCCGCGAGGATTGAGATAGGGTTGCGTCTTATCACCGCTACTGTTTATTTGTATTCGGAGTCTATATTCAGAGAAGCATTAGACGAGGTCCAAGGCGGAATTAAGATTAACGGAATCAGCATAGACAACATCAGATATGCTGATGATACTGTCTTAATAGCAAGCAACGCACAAGAACTACAAAATATAATACATGCGGTAGTTCACCACAGCGAAATGTTTGGTTTATATCTAAACGTTTCCAAAACTAAAACTTTAGTATTTTCAAAGACACCAATAAACGTACATGTGTATGCCAAGGGTCAAATAATAGAACAGGTAAATTCCATAAAATATTTGGGAGCAAATATCAATAGTCAGTGTAATCAAAAAAAAGAAATCCTATCAAGAATCGAACAAGCAATGAAAGCATTCATGGGCATGAAAACATTTTTTACAAGATCAGGCCTTAGTCTGCAGCTTAGAATCCGAATGATCAGATGTTACGTTTTTTCTGTCTTTCTGTAGGTATGGCTGTGAAAGTTGGATAATGGACTCTGAAATAGAAAAAAGAATAGGTGCCTTTGAGATGTATATATACAGACGAATGCTGAGAATTCCATGGGTACAAAGAGTTACTAATGTTGAGGTACTTCATCGCATGTGTAAACAAAAAGAATTACTAAGAATAATCAAAGAGAGGAAAATGCAATACTTAGGTCATGTGTTGAGATGCGAAAGATATGAATAACTTCAAGTTATACTGGAAGGAAAAGTACAGGGCAAAAGATCAGTAGGAAGACGCCAAAACTCGTGACTGAAAGACCTAAGGAGATGGTTCGACCGTTCATCCGCAGAAATCTTTCGCGCAGCAGTTTCTAAAACTACAATATTGCCATTTGGATCGCCAACCTTCGAAAGGGACGGCGCCATGAGAAGAGAAGAACTGATTATACGCAAGTCGACTGCACAGATAAATGACTCAGAGTGAACTCAGAATTTTAAAACAAAGTAAAGGTAGGGACATCAGAGAGTAAAACCTAAATTGTGATGTAAAAAAGGCCCGATATAGATTTAAACAAATCTCGTGGTAGTAGAATCTTCATCTAACATATTTAAAACTTCGGCTCTTATTTTACAAATTCATCTTTTGAAAATGTTTATTTAGATGATACGTTTCTATATTTTTGTAAATATTAAATATTGCATAACATTTTTTATTTTCCACATTAAAATATTACAGAATTTTTAACTCATAATTTACATCATCACATCTGTCGTTAAACGATTACCGTCCGCCTTTTGTCCACTTGACACTTGACACTATTACCTCCTAATAATTAAATGCGTGTACAACTTGTTCGCCATTCATGAATCATTTACTACGAAGTGCGCATTCACATTTAGTTATAGCTTATCAAAGTAAATCGAGTATGCCATGGTGTGCCACTGGATACGTGCTAAATAAATGAACATCGATTTCACACATGCTGTCCGATTACATCGAGCTACTCTAAGATCACGCCATAGCGATGATGCTCCCATGAACAATTTAATAGGATAATTTCTTTTCCGGTAAAGTTTTTCTGTATCCTCTACATTTCTTTATGCGGCTTTGAAATATTGTCATTAATTGAGATTCATTGGAAAAATGTATTTTGAGTTATAATGAATATATGAGTTTGTAGTCAACAATAGTTTTTACTTATTTCTTAAAAATACATGGTTGGAATAAAGTCTGGAACCAAATAAATATCTTCTTCTTCTTCTTCTTCTTCTAATGGCGCTACAACCCTTTGTGAGTCTTGGCCTGCTTAACAATGTTCTTCCATTCTGCCCTGTCGGATACTTTCCTTCGCCACTGCCTGATGTTCATGGTTTTAAGATCCCTCTCTATGTCGTCTATCCATCTTTCACGGGACCTTCCTCTTGTTCTTTTTCCTTGGGGCTTCCATCTCTGGACTACTTTTACAGCTCGATTATCTGGCATTCTTTCTAGGTGACCAACCCAGTTTAGTCTTTGTGACTTTACAAATCTGACAATATCTGCGCTCTGCATTAGTTCATCCAGCTCGTGGTTCATTTTAATTCTCCACGAATCATCGCTACATTGGGTTGGTCCAAATATTTTCCTTAGTATTTTGCGCTCAAATATTCTCAGTTAATTTTCATCAGTGGTTGAGAGGGTCCACGTTTCACATCCATATGTGACCACTGGTCTAATTACTGTTTTGTAGATTCTCAGCTTAGACTCACGATTCAGTAACTTACTTTTCATTAAGTCTTTGTATGCACTTATTACCGCTAAGAATCCGTGCTTGTATTTCTTGACTGATGTTGTTGTCATTTATTATTGAGCCTAGGTAGGGAAAAGTGGAGGCATATTTGTAGGTATGGTTGTCTACCTTCAGATTCTCATGTTCATTCGATTTTGTGCACTCCATATATTTTGTTTTGCTTTCATTTATATATTATTATAAACCAAATAAATATCATTGATACAAAAAATACGCTAATCATGAAACTTTGTCATTATCATCATCATTCAGCCTCAAAATTCCGCTGCTGAACATAGGCCTCTTCCTCGTGTTTCCAACCTTATCTATCTTGTGTCACTCTCATCTAGTTTTTATTTGTTCTACTTAAATCATCAGCCCATCATGTAGGTGGTCGACTGACGTTTCTTTTGCCTTCCCTTGGTCTCCATTTCAATAAACTCTTTGTACATCGCCCATCCGTCATTCTAGCTGTATCCTGCCTATCTTCATTTTAGTCTGGTTATCCTTTCCATGACGTCAGTCGTCTTGGTTCTTCTCCTGACCCCTTAGTTGTTTTAATCAAAGACAATGACACATAAAACTTGAACTACCCATCAAACTTTGTATGCAAAGATGCATTTAGCGCCTTTTTTTGTTATTCTACTTTAGGATTCAACGGAAATACCCTTAACTTATTCAATTTAATTGGGATGCCATGTTGGGTAAAAGAAATTCTTAATATTTCAATACGATTTTTTCACTTAAATTTTCAATCCTAACCCTCCGGAGGGCCATCGTGATGTCGTCGTGTATTGTCCGTCTCCAAAGATCTCTGTCTCTGGTCATTTCTTTTAACTAATGCATATATCTTTTGCACATTCCTCTAATTTAATCGATCCATCTTGTTGGGGATCTTCCTCGTGATTTTCTGCCTTCTACCTTTCCTTGAATAATAAGTCTTTCCATGTTTTCTATGTCTGCTCTCATAACATGTCCAAACATGTATTTTAATTGTTGGAGATGGGCTTTGCTGGATAGCCGTTTAGTATCTGCCATAAGTGTTGACATTTGAATCTGTCGAACGTTTTGCGATAATCCATAAAACAAATGTATAGTTGGATATTGAATTTCCTAGATTTTTCTATTATTTGTTTTATGTTCAGAAGGTGTTCTCGAGTACCTCTACCTAGTTGGTAAATCTAGTTTATTCTGGTGTATTTCTCTTTGTAGGAAAGTTTTCAGTCTCTCATTGATTATGTGTAGCTTTATTTTGCTGGCATGTGAGATAAGAGAGATGGTTCTATAGTTGTCGCAAGTAATGAAAGCAGCCGATGCTTTTTTATGTATTGTGGTTATTTTAGATTTGTCCAGTCATCAAGTCATTGCTTGTAATGCCATATTTTGTTCAGCGCAAGTGAAGCAATTTTATTCCGGTTTCTTCTGTAGCGTTGAGCGTTTGTGCTGTTATCATCTCTGGACCTGGTGCTTTGTTATACTTGAGTTTACTATCAGTCTTATTTCATTCTTGAGTATGTTATTTTTTTCTTCGATTTTTTGAGGAGTTTGGTGAACAAGTTCCTGGCGTTGATCATCTTTATATAAATCCCTGCAATATATTCTTCATGTCTTTGGTATATTTTCTCTGTTGGTGCTCAGGGTTCCTGTATGGTCTTCAATGGTTAAAGTTCTGGCTTTAAACTATCATGTATCATATTTTTCTTAGTCCATCTGTTGGCTGATCGTTTTGATCGTGTCTCTCAATTTCTTTGCATTTATTGTGATAGTATTGTTGTTATTCAGCCTTGCCTCTCTGTTTTATTTCTTTGCTGAGGTCTTTTAAACTAGCTTTTTCCCTTTCACTATGTAGACCACTTTAACAAAGATTTCTTCGTTTTTCAATTATTTTAAGTTTTTCATCTGTTATCCAGTGTTTTTTTTTTCACTGGATTATTTACCTTTGGGCGATCGATTGGTATTGTTACACAATGTTTAATAGTCTTCCATATTTCTTGTGATGTACCCTTACCAATAGAGATCATACTTTTCTGCACTACTTGGAGAACCTCCTTTTTTCTTAGTTTTATCCTCTTTTTCTCTCTCCTTGTTTGGGACGCTTTAAGTTTAAGCTTTATTTTAGTTACAAGGAGAGTATGATCTGATCCACATATCGCTCCTGGATATGATCTGACTGTTTGGATTGATGATCTCCAGCGAATATTAGTGAGGATGTGGTCAATTTGATTTCTAGACCTATTTCCTGGACTTTTCCAAGTATAAAGTCGGCATACATGGTGTTTAAATGGAGTATTTATAATAGAATAGTTATTTGTGATAGCAAACTTGATTAAGCGGTCGAAACTTTTCTAGTGCATTTTTTAGGTTGTGTTTCTCTGTTTTTACTTGAAATGTTGGTAGTTGTTGTTTCCAAATTTTCATAAAATTCCTCGACTGTTACGTCGTCTGCTGTACTGATTGGCTTAAATATACCATTCGATGCTTTATGTCTCATTGTACTTGCATGCAAAGGTTCATGAATATTATCTTTTTCGTTTCAAGAATATTTACTTCTATACTTTATCCTAACTCTTTATATAATAGTAATTTATGCAGCAAATGCATAGAGTGGTACTTTTTTTCACGAATGGAAAGATTGACCGGCAATTCGGTGAGTGAAAAAAATACACTTTATGCATGTGTTTTCCCCAGCTGTATACAAATACTAAAATTAAAAACTTCTCATAACGAATACCTAAGGATTGAATTGGAAATTGTAAACAATAATATATTAAAAAAGCCGAAAAAAAAAAACGAAATTATGAATATTTCTTTCAGTTCGCAATTTGAATATTAACAACCTAATCGTTTGGTTGACTAATGTAAACTGATCCAGTCACATTTGTTTATGTTTGATTTAAGGATAAAATTTCGTTTAAATTTTGAATATTTTTAATAGTCAAATTTGTCTCTGTTTGATTATCATAATATGATGTTGAAGATTGGCTAATTTCATACAGTAGTTGCGGTGTTAACATTGATGTTACAAATGATAAGTTTTTTCTGTTTCCTAATTCCTGTTAGGTGCTCAATTAATTTCTACAGTATGGTAGACAATACGAAGTATTGTCAGTAACAGCAACACATCCTACTGACAAATTAAAGAATAACTACTGTTTTTTTAACCATTTTTAGTAATTTTCTACATTCATGCCATTATGATCGTCTCCCGACTTGGCACCCGACGTAAAACTACAAAGGAAATTTGGCATGACACCATTTTCCCACCATCATTTATGATAACCAACTTTCTTTTGAAATGTTTTTGACCAATCTTTTACCAGTATGATCTCGCCAGCTGTCCAGCGTAGTGTACCCTGCATATATATAGGTTTTGTCAACATATTTATTTGGCTTATCTTCTTAAGTATTTAATATTGTCCAAATACTTAAGACATAGAGCACGAATGTCATTCTGTTCAATTAATAAAGCTCGACTCGTACGCCTCTCAAAGTCTTTTCTGCAAATGCTTTAATGAAACATGACCTTCAGTCTTATGAAAATGGTATATTGTATTATTAATGAACTGTTTATGGTAGTCCCTCAAGTCTGTCACAGTTAGCGGATGTTGTAGCTGTAAATTCTTGTGAATTATTTGAATCTGCTTTTTTTAAGGTATTCGCTTGTTAAATTATTCTTTTCACTGTGCGTACGGATACTCCAGTAGCTTCACTTGCACGTTGTTTAATATTAATTCGATTATTTTCAGGAAGGAAAATAGGAGATAGAAAGATAGTAGTTTACAATCTATCACTTTGGATTCCGGTGTCAATCTAATCTATTTACTCGTACTACACTGAACCGTCCCCATTTCATAAACTAATTTTTAATACGCGTATTGGTACCTTTATTTATAAGACTGGAACACAATGCGACTGAATTACAAACTCGTTTCAAGTCCAGTGGCTAGAAATTGTCGAAAATAATTCTCATCAGTTTTTTGTTTCTAATGACTATAAAATTACGGTTTAAAAGATAGATCAATCGATATAAAAGCAAATGTCATTTATTGTTTAAGTAAGTAATACAATATTTTGCGGTTTCAAATATAAAATAGTCTTATCAAATTGTTTAATATTGAAACGCCACCCCATATCTGTATTTCGTGGTTCAGCTGAACATTGTATTTGAAGCCAACTGGACTTTTTTTTTATTTATTCCTTAAGGACTGTTCCCTGCTAGTTATTTCGAATTCAATAATTCTGATTGGAAGAGCGTAATAAATAATATTGAAATTTTTGCTGTTTTTCACTTAAAAGTTCGATTTTTCTATGATTTATATTTATTGTGTAGTACTAATTATAAGGTGTAACGATAGTGTAATAGATATGTTAAAAGCAGTAGTTATGCATCGTAAACTTGTCCAGCGCAATATAGATTTTTACAATTTTAATACATACATCGTAAATGCTAATTGAGGGGACTTTTTACGTTAGAATTCACAAACCACCTGCGATAAATACAGGTTGTTGTTATATGGTGGTAAATGCGAAACGAAAGGTATTAAACGTCAGATAAATTCATCAAAACATCTGAAAGGTAGTAGCAAGTACTTGTTAGCTCATAGATTTAAGTTACGGTTGTGATGTATAGCTGTTTTACTGTCAGTTTTATGAAGATGCTCAAAATTTCTCAACATTACGTTACTTGCAGAAATTGCTTAATAATCCGTAATTTTTAAGCAATAATTTGTATAAATTTTGCAAAAAAATCAAAAACCTATCTTAGTGTGTTCCTTACAGAACTAGAACAATGTAAGGTTTGAAAAAATAACTTATACTTATACAAGAATTTACTGTTTGTAATGCTACAACTTCTAAAACGCTGCAAATAGCTCAGAGGAAAATGGAAAGGTCAATGCTGAGTATGTCGCTTCGTGACCGAGGTAGAAATAAAGACTTAAGACGAAAAACAGAAGTTACCGATGATGAACTCAAATGGAACTGGACCGTACACGTCACCTGAATCAGTGATAAAAGGTGGACGAAGAGATTGCTTGAGTGGAGGCCGATGTTAGACAAAAAAAGTAGAGGAGGACCCCCTACTCGTTGGACTGACGATCTAAAGAAAATGTCAAGAAATTCGGTGAAAAGTGCTCAAGATAGAGCACAATGGACAAAAATGAGGGAGGCCTATGTCCAGCAGTGGACGCAAAAGGCTGGATGATGAGGAAAGTTGTTTTATTTCACAACTCTATTTTACTTTAGTAAATAATCGCTTCGAAGACAATATAAAAACGTATCTCACCAGAATCATCTTTAATACCGATATTGCAGTTCAAACCAGACACTATTTCAAATTCACGCATGTTAAAATCATTATCAAACAGGTTACCTTTTCAAGTCGGACTTTATTGAATTGCTCCATATGACTCATGTAAATAACGTCTACCGACAAACTTCACAGATTATTGTATTGTATTCATATTCCTGTCGGAAGAATTAATGTAACTGGCGACCTCGGAACTATGTTTCAATTTATCTCTGTTGTGAGAGAACAATACATCAATTGTCAAGAGTTACTCGAATACTATCACGCCATATGTAGAGTGATTATTTGAAATAAAGGAAAGAAAAGAGCGAATTGGCAGACAGCGGTTTACAAATTATTTATTTTTTTACGTAGTTATTTCATTTTTTATATTTTCTACTTGTAAAATGTTATTTTACATACACTCGGTCCGTTGGTTCTTTTGCGCATGCGTTCATTCAATTATATGAATGAAATCAAAACGTTTATGTCAAATATACGTCGTCGATTTATGGTACGAGTATTCATCCACATTAACCAAAAATTACTATGCTTGTAAATTTAAGGGTTTTTCTTTCTTTAATAATTTAAACATAAATACAATTTAGAAAAATATTTAGTGTTTCACAAAATTGTACAAATATGTCTAATATCATTATGTTGGAGAGAATTTAGGAAGAATCAAACAGTAAAATGACATTTTAGAGGTTAGAATGACTTCCCATTAATAGCTTAACCTTTCTTTCTGCCTTATTCTAGTATACTTCATTGTATCGAAGAGGAAAGAGGACTAACACCATATTAAAATTGTTAATAAACTTTCATAAGTCTCAAGAGTTGTAGGAGTCCTTGAAAATCAATAATCTATTTTAAAGTAGTAAATATTTTATACACACAATAGTTATAACTTTTAAAATCAAGATAGAGATCGTAAATAAAGTTTTATAGCTTCACTGAATTTCTAATTCGTTACATGACAACCATACTCACGATTTATGCACAAACAGTACATTATAATTTCTCGAAATTGATTCTTCGACAGCTGTGTCCACATTAACAACTCCTCGACTATGTTAACAGAATAGGTACAATTACAAAGCCATTGTTATCCCATTTGCCATTGCTGACTGCCTTCGATTGAGTTCAAATGCATTGTGAATCAATTGCTTAATATTCTAAACGACTGCAAGAATTCCAGGCATTATTGTTTCTAGCTACAGACATACTGGCTTAGATACTTACAAGAATACGGAAATTGTTTGATGTCACTCAAGAAATGCGTGTTTTTGCTAATTGCTTGCTTAAGGCATTTTTGTTTCTTCGGTTATAAAAATAATACGCAAGTTAAGTAAATATTTTTAAAAAGGTGAAAGAAATAATAAGTTAGACTTACTCACAATCAATTTAATTTAACTAATCGGACGACCGGTTTCGCTTTCTATAATATGCAAAGCATCATCAGGTCACGATACAAAGTTAAAATGCTGAAAACAATAATCCCATATTAGGGTGTTGTCTAATAAAGATAAAAAACATAGGTAGGTGATATAAATTATATAAATTACATTATTACATTACATCATTAAAGATTCCCGCCACTGTTTTTCTGCGAATATCTTTACACGCAAATCGTCATTGCCGACAACCACGGCAGTTACTATAAAATTCCTTGTATCTACGAATCAAACCTTCGTTTTTTCTTTAACAACTGAAAGAATGTTAACGCAGACAATACTAATGAATAACCCTGTATTTATGAGGAACGAGGAGACGATACGTAATTGCGAGCAAAAGAATTGTAATTCAGGAAAAAATAGCGATAACTGTTACAGGCAATGAAGAGTAATTATCATTACCGAGAAAGAATCGAGAAGAATCGAGATCAATGATTTTTATTCATCAGTTTTGCCCGGCGCCTGCATTAACAATATCTTCAACGGGAGAAAAAAGGCCTCTGCGGCAGCGGTTGTAGAAGTAACTTTAACAAGGGCGTAACAGAGAGAACTCGCTAAATAGCTATAATTATTTTGCGCTTAACAGTATAGTCTGCAGTGTATTTAATTGTTTTGAATTTAAAATAACATACTTTTCATATAATTCTCTTAATAAAATATTGCAGGAAAACCTAATCAGAAATTTAAGCATTACTAGGTATAAAGAAAAAACAACAACGATGCGGTGCATAATAATGAATTTGATAAATCACGTCTAAAGAAGAATAATGAAAAATAACGCATCAGACATAAGTGAATATGCAAACCTGACAAAAAATATAAGTACCTATTCACAAAGAGAAAATAAATTGAATAGAAATATAACAAGTGAATTCCAATGCTAAAGCTAAGTAAAACTAAAGAAAATTTAATAAGAAATCTATAAAAGAAAATTAAATGTCTGAAAACAAAACTCTTAAGGACAAGAATAAATAAAACCGAATAGAACAAAATAGCACAGAGAAAATTGGATCTTTTTTGTCAACATTACGTTTTTAAACAGTACTGGCAATTATATTGGGAAACCTATTTGCCAAAGAAAGTAAAATATATATTCGGTTCAAGATATAAAAATATCCAATCCCTAGTAAAGCAAAAGTAAAAAAGAAAAACTCAGGGTATATTGAATGCCCCCACCTCAAAAAAAGCAGGGTATATTGAATGCCCAACTTAAGTTTTTACACCGAGTACAACGACCTAGAGTTGAAATAAAAGCCCACCTGTAAAATATTCTAATAAATAAAATACACTATCAATTTATGTATTCACTACAAAAGAAATACAGACTGAAATTATCATGCTTAGTCTTTAAAAAACCCTTTTCCCCTTCTCATACCTCTGCCGTCACCATGGCGAAATTAGTCAAATTGGGCTATTAACTGTTGCCCCTCCACCGTATTCTCCAGATTTGGCCCCGTGCGACTTATTTTTGTTTCTAAACTTGAAAAAGGCACTCGCTGGGCAGACATTTAATTCGAATAAGGAGGTCATCGCCGCCACTGAAGACTACTTTGCAGACCTCGAGAAAACGTATTTTTCAGACATGTTAAAGAAGTTAGAGCATCGCTGGGTTAAGTGTATAAACTAAAAGGATACTATATTGAGAAATAAATCAACACTTTTCCAAAATGTTCCTCTTTGTTTTGTAGTAGGCTAAGTACTTATAGGACCGCCCTAGTACAATGCTTTAGAACGTAGAGAATGTTGCATATCTACTCCTAAGCCTTCGATAAGATTTAGCATAGAGAACTCTCGTATAAAATTCAATAACATCTGCCAATAAACTACTTCTACCTGTTAAAGCCATACTTATATGATAAAAACGTAGTAGGTAAGAGTGAGTGAAGATATAACAGTTCTTTCACAAAATCTGAGTACCATTAAGCAGTACACTGGGCCTCTACTTTACTTGAGGTACACGGTAGAAGTTTCAGTAAACAGTAAGACCGTCATATAATCATATTTTAATACCATTATCAAAGAAAGAAGTTTCAAACTTTACGACTGGCTACTGTTCCGTCAAAATGCACCTACATTCTCTCAAAATGCTTTACTGTAACCAGTACTAGAAAAACAAGATAGTAGACTTAAAAGACGTTGGATAATAAACCTAAGAGGAGATTAAGAAGAATTTTTTATGGAGAAGTAACTCATCAAACTACAAGTGGGAAACTTAAGTTTCCCTTAAGCCAGCATATTAGCTTAGATTTGATTTGCTACTAAAGGAGTTAGCACATTTCGAAAATAAAAAAAATATTCACCGATCAATATCATTTTTGAGTATCTACTATAAGAAAAGGCAATCTGTCAGTGATTTATATAAAGGTATTGTAAAAACCTTTATATAAAACGCTTTTCTTATATGTAGTACTCAAAGTAATATCGATCGGTGAATATTTTTTAGATTTTTTAAATATGCTGATTCCTTTAGTAGTAAATCAAATCAAAGGTAATGAGCAAAACATATTGATAAAGTTTGTCTTTTATATTCCTTGATTATCGTCAAATTTTGAGATGTAAACAGTGATTATATAATATCTTGTGACTTGAAATGTAAGTCAAAAGCTTCCCTTTGTGTGTTCTTCTCCCCGACTCTGATCTCGCAACAAACTGGAAAGACGAGTCGCTCATCGAGTATCGTATATGATAAAAGCTACGCCTGTGGCGGTCAATAGCCTACTACGATGCCGATGCACAGGTGCAAATGTTTAGCAGGCTGTGGGTCATCCGAACCCAAATCGATGGTGTTTTGTTGTCGGCCGATTGAGAATAATTGTCGCCAAAACGCCCACAGAATCGGAGTACTACCTGTTATGCTAAACAGTTTTAGTTGATGTTGATAGCAATACTTCATGCATATTATGTAAGAAGAGCACAGACTGTCTAGGAGCTAAATGAAGGCGGTGACTTCGATGACGGCGTCTGTTTAGATTCCTTAATAACCGCCTACTGGAAAATTAAATGAGATGAAACTGGTTCTTTTACAAAATCGTTATGTATATATCTACTAAAGAAATATTTTTTTAAGCAATATGTAGGTATTTCCTGTCTGTTAATAGATGAGGATAAATATCTAGTGACGTTATGAGTACTTATAATAAATATTTTTAAAAGGTCGATTGTTTAGGGGCACTATATTTACTACAAAAACAAAAATTAAATAAAGACATGTTATACTATTGCGCAAATTTATGTAAACACATGAATTTTTCACATTTTTAAGTTTTTAGAAGTTGGCAAAAGTATATGTCAAAGTAGTGTCATGCTCTGACAAAACGCGCACCAATGCGTTGTTGCTTTGAGTGAACCACATGAATGACAAGATTTTGACTAAGTATAATGGGTAATTCAGGAGTTGCAAATAAGAATTTGAAGCAAAAAAGAGACAGTTGGACACAAAAGTGAAATGCAGACGAAAAAGCAGCATTAAGGAATAAGTGAAAGTAAACTAAACCATTAGCAAAATCAGCCAAGAACCTTAGTAATACTTAGCACATTATGGAGTCGACAGAGTTTTGGTCCATTACTTCTCCGTACGAAAATGACTTCAGGTGCAAGAAAAATAATTAAATCGTAAAAAACAATTATTGACTGTTACAGTGATGAAAAATGGATATGATTGAGTAACAAATATCTGAACTGGACTGTTACAGATTTTTGAAAGTGTCGCTATTAGATGTAAGCCATTTCTTGGTAGAAAGACAGCTGTATCTTTTTTGTTAAGGGTAAGTGACTACAAAAATTTGACATCCGGTATTGCTTAAACATTATGCGTAATAGTAAATACCGGCTTCTACAGTTGATTCTACAAAGTACGATTGAGGGCAAGGGAAACCCTGACCGTAGACGTATATCCTGGCTGAATAATCTTAGAAAATGGACTGGTCTAACAACAACTGACCTATTTCAAGCTGCTGTAAATAGAATAAGTTGGGTTAATGTGGTCGCCAATATCACTAGAAGATAGGCACCTTTAGAAGAAGATTGCTTAAAGAGTGCAATTCAGTGGGAGGATAAACGCTTTGGACCTACTTCCCTTTTAAAGGTAACGGATACCTTGTGCTCATAGAAGGTATGGTGAACTAACAAAAATGTAGAGAATTGTTAGAATTAGATTGATAAGTAAACTCAAATAAAGTTGTTTTTTAGCAAGATTCGGCTCCATGTCAATTGTCTAAATGATGAAATATTTCAAGAACTAAAGTATCGTGCCTAAATGGTCACAAAAAGTACCGAATCTTAATCTGATTGGAAAATCTCTGAGCTATTGCAAACGGCGGGCGAACTTTCGACACCAAATTGTCTTTGTACCTGGGGTAATCGAAGGGTAAAATTTTATTATAGGAAATTTCGACACCGCGGCGTAAAGCAGGTAGGTAGGTAATTAGCGGCAATGGACATTTGCACCCAAGCAGGACAAGCGGGTTTTCCCAATATTTATTGTCACGGCGGGGGGCGTGGCACTTGTGTACTTGTGACTAAATTATTTCAGTTGTAATTTATTTCTTGTTTAACGTTGACTTGTGCACGTATACGGATATTTAAAAAATGAGTTTGATAAAAAGTTCTCGTGGTCGAGATTTATTAGTGGTGGAGCATCATTCGTTCTCGAAACAGAAAGTGTTAAAAAGCGGCGAGATATTTTGGCGCTGCATCCAAAGAAACACTAAGTGTTCCGCAAAAGTGTTTACAATAGGCTGTGAGGGAGGACCTCACCATCACAAGAAGTGATTTGGTACATAATCATGAAGCCGATCCAAAAAAGCTTGAAGTAAAGATGGTAACCAATGCATGTAAAAGAAAAGCCCAAGAGGACATATCGGAAAAGCCTGCCAAAATTACAAGAACTGCTGTTGCTGAGTGTGATGCCAATTTGCTGACGGTTCCTGACATAGCTAGCATAAGAAAGAACATTTACAACTGTCGTCGTAAACTGTTACCAGGTCCGTTACCAAGAAGTATATCAGAAGTCTATAACGGGGTTAGTAATTATTCTCCTAAAACCTGTCGCAATGAAAGTTTTTTGTTTTTAAATCATCCTGAATTAAATGTAATTGTATTTTCATGCGAGACAACTATTCGTTTGTTGTGTAAATTAAAAACTTTTTATATGGATGGTACATTTTCATACAGTACCAAATATTTTCTACAATTATTTACTATACATGGCTTGGAAAATGGACATTATGTTCCTTTAGCATACTGTTTGTTAAAGGACAAATTGTCAATGACATACAAAAATTTATTTTCTTTATTAAGGTCTAAGATTTTTGAAACATTTCAATTATCATTAGAGCCAACTGAAATATTTGTGGACTTTGAAAAAGCAATTCACTGTGCTTTATTTTATATGTGGCCCAATGCAAAAATTAGTGGATGCCGTTTTCACTTACACCAAAACTGGTTTAAAAAAATTCAATCTTTGGGTTTGGTACAAGAATATAAGGATACAAATTCAGAAATTGGAAAATGGTTAAGGCATACGTTTGGTTTAACTTATTTAAATCAAGCAGAAGTTGAAGAATGCTTTCTTTATGATTTAATGTCATATAAACCTATAAACGCAACACTTGATATATATGCAGATTATTTACTGGAAAATTACATTTTCGATAGCGCTCTATTTCCACCACACATATGGTCTAATCAGAATCCGTCTATTGCGAGGACCACAAATGCCTGTGAATCCTTTCATTCGAGATTTAATTCTTCTTTTTATTCAACACATCCTTCTATTTTTATTTTTATTGAAAAGTTAAAAGAATTTCAAGTAGACACTTATGTCAAAATAAATAGTTTACATATACCAGCAAAAATCAAAGATACTACTGTTAAGGCTAAATTGGCATTTTTGGAGAAAATGATGGATAAACTACGATCCCAACAAATACGTAGGTCAGATTTTGTAAAAGCTGTATCTTATCATTCCTATAATAACAAATAAATCATTGTATACAAGTATATTAACGGTAAAATGTACAAAAATTAGGTACTAATTGTATTATATTTAGATATTATTACAGTTATAAAGAAATAAAATGCACATTACTTTTATTAAAATAAATAAATAAATTAATTATGGTATTTTATTTATGTCGCAGCTATATTTATTTGGTGTCGAATATACCTGTAAGATAAAAACGGGAATTGGGGCTGGTGTCGAAAATTGCCATTAAATTTTAGTCGCTACCTGCTTAGTGTCGAAATTTCCTACGCCCATTGCAAAAGCTAGATTTCCGGAAATAGATTTTACAAAAGAAAACAATAATGGTTGATACTGTAATGCAAATTCCAGATAGAGTGTGATATTTTGCTAGATGTTTTCACGAATTATATAATGTTAAGGTAGGACTTATTTTCTATAAGACAATTTAATTTTTTTCAATGTTTTTTCGCACAAGACTGTAATTTAAAAGTGTTTGTTATCGTTTGGAACCCACTTAAAAAATTAAACACTTATGATAAATCTTACAATCAAATTTCGAGTTAAATTATCTGAAATAATAATCAAAAATAAAAAAAAATTAACAAAATTGAATAGACATTATCCACTGATGGTTACACCATTATAATATTTGATTGTGGGTACATACATTTCAATAAAAGCTTATTGAAATACTACTTAAGACCTGACACTAATCACGCAAGTATTCTTTCGATCTGAAAGTAGCCATCCATCTACTTCATTTTCATTTTTGACAGCTAAAGTTTGGTATTAAAAGTTGATGGATGAATATCACGAATAGATGCTAGCACAAATTTATGTGGCAAGTTAAGATTTCAATAAATCTGATGTTGGTTGAGATAATTTAATCGAACGTGGTACTGACAATTTTAGAGGCGCGGTTTGAACTACAACGTGTACTAAATACTACATTTTAGCAAAACATAGTTTACTTTTTTTTACAAAGAGAGTAAAGAAGCCAGGCAGAAACCAGTTAGAACACAGAGCAACGTAGATTAGAAAATAAAAGTAGAAAAGTAAGCATCACATTTATCTTTTAAATATAGTACAAAAAAAAATATATAGCATTGTGCACGGAAATATACATCCTGATTTTTTTCCACTCTCATCCATTCTTAGCTTTGTTTTTACAGTTGGCTCCCTTGAGAGCTCGTAGATCTTGATCCACTTGCTCCATGTGACTGATAATATTTCAGAATCATATTTATGCAAATATTCTAGGACTACAGGAGATAAACGATGCTTATAGTAATCGCGGACGTCCTTCAACAAGGTGGTGAAACGACATCAAGCACATCCAGCACAACTGGATTAAGGGTGCTCAAGATCAGATGCAATGGAATTATTTACGGGGGGCCTATGTTCAGCAGTGGCTTAAAGATGAATAGAACGCTCGCTGCTTGGACTGACTCTCAAAGACTGATTTAGAAACGAAGAAATAAGAAGAAGAATAGGGTCACAGATGTCATAGAGCGCATAGCATGGCTGAAGTGGAATTGAGCTGGCCATGTTGCCAGAATGAATGACGGGCGGTGGACCCGAAAAATTACTGCGTAGAGACCACGAGCTGACAGAAGAAGCAGAGATAGACCACCTACACGATGTAGAGACGACGTCAAAAAAATCGCTAGGAATTGGCTGCAGGAAGCTAGAGACCGACAGAACTGGAAACAATTAGAGGAAAGCCTATGTTTAACTTTGGACGCAGGCTGGATAAGGATGATGATGATGATAACTATAATGGAAAGTAAATCGAGATATCCCGGACATGTAAAAAGGGTGGACAGTACTTGATGGGCTAAGAAAACATCGCAATGGAGAATGTGGAATTAAAAAAATGAGTCTAACCAATGACCAGACGGTACTATCAGTTAAAAGTAATATCGGTTAAATAGATGGCTGAATACGACACAAAACCTAGGCACATAGAAACATTCTGAGGAGGTGTATCTCCATTGATGCCTGAGGGACATTGGCTAAAAAGGAAGAAGAAAGCACTGGACTTAAAGGAAAGGAACTTATTTGATAAGATTATAAAATGCATTAGACCGTAAGCGAGATAGAAAAAAGTGGAACGATTCAAGAAACAGGGAATAACAGAACAAATCCAAAAACGTGCAAATTTTAGACAGAAGCACCATTAATACAACTGGTCATGCACAAGGCTTTACATACAGCAAATATCGCATTGCAAAAGAGAGAACTGAATAATATTTGTATTTTTACGAACAACCAGATATAAAACACAAACTATAAATCAAAAACCAGAGTTCATAAATTAATACATACATATCTAGTAATTGTGCAGTTTACATCGGACAAAGAGCAAGACATTTTAAACAACACATACCAAAACACAGAAGATTTATTTATTTATTTACAAAGCATTTATTTATCGAAAAATTATTATTTCTGCATATTTTTAGTCTATTGAAATGATGAAAACACAGAAAAAATTACAAATGATTAAGACAAATTTTTGTCACCTACCGTATTTCTTTACCGACTAACCAATAAACATGAGTGAATTGTGAGTTTGTCAGTGTATTTTCAATTGTGTCCAAATCATTGTTAACAATGTTTAAAAACCATTTTAAACAATAGCGATCGAATTCCTAGTACCGAATTACAGCTAACTTGATGTTGATCACAGTTCTCCAGAGTGTTCGTTTTCTCAGGACATTTTTATTAGAGTCTGATGAATAGACTCGTTCGTCACTGTCAAGCCGGGGTGGCTTGGCCTTCTAGATCGCTGATTTCGCAACCGAACGATCAGAGATATCTCTGGCTCTCGCTTTTGTTTTCGACCAGTATTTTCTTATCTTAGATCGAGATCGTGGCCAGCGTTGTTTTGGCTGTCGATATCAGCTCAAATTCTGAATCTAGCTTGTTTCTGAGATGTAGCTCGCCTCATAGTATATGTTAAATTAGTCGACAGGATGGAATGAAGTATGTACTTCTTTGCCGTAAATAGCTTTAACTTGTTGGTATATAAATGTTTGTTTCACAGGGGCGTTCCTAATTTGCGGGGTCAAGAAATGGGGATAGTTTTTCTACAATATTTCTGTTCAATTATTTCTGTTGACCGTGTAATTCTAGAATATGTGTTAGAATAAGTTCCAGAAGCAAATTATAATTATACAATTTAAATAATAATATTTTCCTTATTATAAGTGTGTATGCTTTAGCGGCCGGTTTTGCATAATGGATTTTTTTTTAAGTTTACACGTCTTGTTTGAAATTATTTCTTCCTTAAGATTTATTAGCAACTACGTTAAATATTACCGAAGACAATGCAGCAGAGAACCTTTTGTCCCTCACTTGTGATCTATGGTGTCTACCGTGGTTGCAGATGAAATGGCAAGAACAAACCATTCCAAACCTAAATCCCGACAAAAATGTAGCATTCAAATATTTCTCTTTTTTTAAACTTAAGTCGTCAATTTGATGTACGTATCATTAATTGGCATTTGTGATATTTCTCTATTGCCAGACTTTTGTCATTCTTTCACATTCTGACATTTACGCGCAGGTGGTTGTAGCGATGATATCCTGTAGCCCTACAAACTTCATTTAGCTTTTATATTGGTATTATTTCGTTGTTTGTTTATTTCTATTAATGTAGCCATTGCATGTTTCTGCACTTGTTGGTCCCTAAGTGATTTTTTCGGCGCACACATAAAATTATATTTTATTATTTTGTTGCCCTTGTGTAATAATACAATAATAAATAAACCATCCAACATCTACTCGTAGTTGCCAGGTATATGTCGGAAATAATTATAAAGAACGGCATGATTCATCAGGAGTGCAGCAAATTCATCATCAAGAATTAGTCCAACAAGCTGGAACTGCAAACCAACACTCTCCATTATTATCAATATGTCTCTGACAGTATATTTGAGAATTACAACTGTACTATATTGGGACCGTTCTCACAGACCAACCATATAATTAATAATAATTGATGTAGCGATACCTTACTACAATAATGTTCCTGTCAAATACAACGTGAATATCGCTAAGTACAGAGAGCCTAAGGTATAAATAAGGAGACAATGGAGAATAAAAAGTACTCAGACAGTACCTACTATCATCTCTACTACTGTTGTCGGTCCAAAGAAACCTCTTGAATAACATCAAACAGCTGAATCTTCGTGAGCATCTCTATGCGAAAAGCGATTCTGCTCCCGACGTGATTCTCTTCTCATATGTCATAATTAGAATACAATGCAATACATTAACAGATCAATACTACGGATTTGTATCTTCAACATTGAAAAATTTATTTCAAAACAATTTTGGAATGATTTAAACTCCTTGCATAAAAGCCACAGAATTCCAAATATTATGCATTTTAATGACTTGTCGGCTGGATCAAGTGGGAAAATAGCAAATAGGTTTGCAAGTCATTTCTTTAGTGTATATCGCTTATAAAAAGGTAATTTAAGTAACTTCAATTTTAAAGTAAAAAATTCTGATGGCATTCTATTTATTCAATTTTCACTTTCTAAAGGATAAACTCTATAAATCGTCTTAAGGATATACTGAGATATGGTCCTAACAATATTCCTTTATATCTCTTAAAAATATGTGTCTACAGCATAGACATATAATACAACATAGACTGACTGCTGCAATACAGTCGCGTTCCTCCAGTGCGACAGAGAAAACTGATGTAAAGTAGTCCCTGCATCTCTGTCTAATGGGTCGCTTTTATTGTCCCCGTAACCTTCTCATTGGTTATTAAGGTCACGTGATCGATAAAACAGGTAAATTAGAAAGACATACAGTGACTGCTTTGCGTCAGTTAACCGTCGCACTGGAGAAACGGGATGGTGTGTTAACGATCAGTCTATCTTGTATTATATGACTATTGTCCACAGTTTATCTTAACCTTTAGATGCATTATTTAATTTAACTTTGGGACTACACACCTTCCTAGTAAGTGGCGTAACAGTTATATGACTCTGGTGACTCTAAAAATGGTGACAGAGACAATATAATAATTGGTCTCTTTCCAATGGTTTCCAGTTAAATAAAGTTAAGTGTTTTGTTATATACTTTGGCAAATCTAAAAATAATGTTTGACTATCACATTAATAAAAACCTTCTCTTAAGAGTGACTGAAATAAGAGATTTAGGAGTGTTTTTTGACAGTTCCTTATCATTTACCCCTCCCATCAACAATTTGTCAAATAAAGCATACCGTAATCTAGGTTTTATCACAAGAAACTATTGATATCTTTCGGTACCCACATAGAGAATTTTACATCTTACTTTCGTCCGTAGCATCCTGTCTTATGCTTCTATAGTATGGTCACCGTACTATTTTAACCATATTTACACCCTCGAAAAAATTCAATATAAGTTTCTTCGGATTTGTGCTTATATATCAAACTTACAGAATAATTATGTCTTTGGTGGAACTAACGTAAAGCCTAAATTAATATCAGTTCTCTAGAAGACTACAGGAATAAATGTGATTTAATTTTTTCCTATAAACTACTTGACCATACTAGTGAGTATTCTGATTTATTAAGTTTTATTAACTTGGATGTAGTACTAGAATTCTTAGAGCCATGGCTTTGTTTTCTATAAAACACTATCATACAGACTATGGACACTTATCTTCTTTTAACAGAATTCAGATACTAGGAAATGACTTTAATCAATCTTATGATCTGGTAGATATAAAATCTGTAAGATTTAAGCACTCTTTGACTAAGTGTTAGGGATCGAAGATGAGTGACCTTTTACTTGGACTATTCATTTTATTTTAATAAGATTTTTAGTAAAATTTAATTTATTTTAATTTAATCATTTGTTTAATATTATTTACTAATTATTAGTAGAAAGGGTCTCACTTCACCCCACTTTGACCTTTGACATCTGACGTCAGCTAACAGATATCTAACACGATCTAACATATAGCAGACGTACATCAGACGTACATCAGACGTATATCAGACGCATATCAGACGTGTACCAGACGTATATAAGACGCATATCAGACGCATATCAGACTCATATCAGACGTATACCAGATGCTTACCTGATGAAAGCAGAGAGGCTTATGACGTCAGAGGTCAAAGGTTAAAGTGGGCTGAAGTGAGGCCCTTTCTACTATTATTTAATATTTAATAAGCGCATATCACGTAGATATCACAGTAAATATCATATATAGTATTCAAATGACGTATGTCATATCAAATGACGTATTTTACCCATCTCCAACTACCGATCTTTTCTGACAGTTGCCCTTAAAATATTAAGCTTTTTGAACATTTTGCAGTTACATATCTATTAATCACATGCCGATTAAAACCGTAATAATTGTCAAATATTTCCTCAATTCAGTCAATATAACTAGAATCATAATATATTAACGTAACACCGTTTACATATTTTATTTTTCAGTCTAATAGTAAAATTTCAGTTCCTGATAATCACGTGGATTTCGAAATATTAGCATGATAGTTCTGTGACCCAAATCTTTGTCATCATTGCACCTTTTGTCACCATCAAAGTTTTGTTATTATATTAATGTTGTTTAATTTTTTGCATTTATAAAACAACTATTTTTTTATTCTACTTAGAATGCTGCAGCTTGGAAAAGTATAATTGCCGATTTTAAGATCCCGTTTGTGACACGTTTTCAATTAATGTTTTCTCACATTTGTCAGATTTGAAAACATTAATATTCCTATTGACCCTGACAGATGTGGTTTAAGTGCAAGTTATATTTAGAGACTATATAAAATAAAGACAATTTGTGTCTTGGGCCCTAAGGCACGCTTAGTCGGTCTTATGTACACAGGTGCATCGATGTAACGTGTAAACATCTCAGCTTTCCCATTACGTTCGTAAGAATGTGGAGTTTAGTATGTAGTTCATATAGTCGTTTGGCTTAAAATGTTTTTCAATAAATGCCAATGTTAATAATATTATCCGCTTACGCACCGAAATGAAATGAAACGAAATGATTAGTTTTGCATTTAACGACTTATGGTTAAGTTAGGTTAAGTTGATTTCTAAAATTGTTGTGAAACGTTACCTAAAATGTATCTTTGTTATACAATTCAATTAAAAAAGTAAATAAATTGAGAAAAACAAAGTATATCAATAAGAGTGAGGTAAAGCGCTATCTGAAACAAAGAAGAATTAGCTTTGTTTGGATAATTCAACATTAACGCCAAAAAAGTGGAATTCAAAATGCTCCTTTCATGTGACGTCTCATATTTCTTTAACAATTTTTTTTCCGACTTAGTTTCAGTAGCCCAAGTGTAATGCTACTTTCCTTCTTTTAATAATGTTGACAAGCCAATAAGGACTGTTTATTTTACTTGGAATTCCTACACTAGTCGCTCTACTGGTCCAATTCTTATTATTATTGTGGTCAGAGTTCAAATGTCTTTATATCTTCCCGTTTTATGTACCATGTTTCTTAATATATGTAACATTTTGGTGTTGGGGAGTTTTATATTGACAGTCAGCTTCGACTGGCACAGCTTGCTTAACATATGAATAAATCCAGCCTTTCTTACTTCAATAAATACTGTATATTTTATAAATGGGACAGTAAACAATATGATACAAGAAAATAGTTTCAGAACCATATTAAATCTAGTTTCTAGTTTACTCCTCTTCTCACAGTTATGTATGAAAATAAACACACATTGAATGCTATTTCCGTTTTCTTGCATTTAACGCTTTCTGGTAGGCATCATTAAATAAGCGTTGTAAGGCGTGATATCATATCTCTTACGGTACTAATCATCCACTCTTTCGACCAACTCAATTCAATTCATGTCTTTCAATTGATATCCACAGACGCTTTAGATTTTACACTGGCTTATGAAACATTTCTCTGGATAACTTTTGATTGGAACGATCCTAGTCCTCTATACACTTCGAAGCATCTGCCAGACCCCTGAATCATCAAGCCAACTGATTACTATGTTTACCTATGTCTAATCGCGCCGTGGCAAGCACTAAAATAGAACAATATTTGAAAATCAGAATTTATGATCAGTGTATCCTCCCTATACTCACGTATGGTTCACAGACGTGGACACTCACCAAGTCTAATATGGATAAAATAGTAAAAGCGCAAAGAGCAATGGAAAGATTAATGCTCGGGGTGAGACTTATAGACAAAAAAAAAAACAAACAAATGGATTAGAAGCAAAACCAAAGTAAAAGACGCAGGAGAACATGCTGAGAAAATAAAATGGAGCTTCGCAGGCACAATGCCCGACTGAAGGATAAAAGATGGAACCACGAAATACAACAATGGAGACCATGGTTAAGAAAGAGAAGCAGAGAGGCCGATGACATGAAGAACCTCGGAGGACACAACTGTGTATTTTCTACGTGCTCAAGTGGGCCAAAGCATATATATTTTTTTGTAATTTGAGTGAATAATGCCATTATTGCACTATATTTTCCAAAAATAATTTATCAACATTGATATCTAACATAAAATGTAAGATAGTGCTCAAAACAATTGAAAGGCAAATATTTTAGGGAAGCTTTTACAACAGAAAATGGGAGGAATTGATTAGAAAGAAACATTCGTGAATGCAGGACATTCTATGAAGCATACTAAATAGAACATGTGATAAGACAGTTAAATATAGGAAGAAATAATCTCCTAACAAATAGATCAATATAGATTACTGCCTATGCCGATGACATCAGCAATATGTCTCGCAGAATTAAAAACAGGAGCTAAAGAGACTGGGCACACGGGCAAAATCTAGGGGAAGCAGAAGCATAGTTGAATAAGTGGACGATAATGAAACTGTAAAAAGTTTTACATATTTGGGAGTTGTATTAAGCACCGACGGAACAGAAAAATTAAAAATTCAAAGAATAGTAAAGAGAAACAAAGCTTAATTTTCACTCGCCCATTGTTCCACTCCAAAAACTATAAAACTATTATAAGACTAATATAGTATGTTATGGATGAGAAAAATAAGTGATGACAGTAACCACAAAAAAAAAGCTGGAAGTATTTGAAACAAATGTCCTAAGGAAGATATTTACGAAAACGGAGTACGGAGATCCAGGTACAACCATGAACTCTCAACGGTTCAAAGCGATGCCTATCTCAGAATTCGTTAAACTTCAGAGACTTCGATGGGCTGGTCATGTAGTGAGAGTGGAGAGCAAAAGATTGCCTAAAAGGGCCCTAGGTAGTAAAATGCAGAGCGCAAGACCAAAAGAAAGGCTACGGAAAAGATGGGAGGATGAAGTGGCAGCGGACGCGCAATATTTGCTAGATTGAGAACCTGGAGATGATTGGAGCGGGACCGACAATGTTAAAGGCATAGTTTGGAGAAGACCAAGGCTCGATTTAGGCTATAGTGCCATTGGAGAGAGAGAGAAAGATAACAAACATAATTGAATTAGAAATATAAACTGGGATGTAGCAGACTAGTCCGACGTGGACTAATCTAGTTCCCGATGACAATATTTTAAAAACAAGGGAAAAACATCTGAAAATAAATTATGTGTATACATAGATATGTAGATAATATGTTATGACTATTACGACACTAAACAAACTTATCAAAAGTTTACAAAATTTGAACGAAGCTTCTATTGCAAAAAAATTCCGACTCCAACTTCGATGACTTCTTCATAAATCTTAAAAACAATAAATTTTACCTACTTTTATTGACATATTTCTTTGCAAAAGTATTTGAAAAACGAACTCTCCTATTTTATTAACTCCGTAAAAAACATTTTTATTACTATTTGTACATCCTTGATCTGTGCTAGAGGATATGAAAGTGGTCGTAGGTAGGTACGTCACCGTCTTTCGTGATGGAATTTATTCAATTTAACGCAATATCCGTGCCTGAGAAACGGCAGACGATGATTTCTTTGTGATTTCTGCACGTACATGTAGCGCCTCTCATTTATCAGTAGCAATTTTACACTTACTTCGATCGAGTTGCATACAGAACGAAATGCGTTTTGCAATGACATGGGCAATATAAAGTTTACAGTGATTCTTCCCACTTTCTGACATTAAGAGGCATTTGATCGATATCATCCTATTTTAATTAGCCCTTAGCTCCTGAATTTATTTTTAGTAGTATTAATTGCTGCGTTTTATTTTATAATATTAGTCCAGTCGTCAAAGATTTGATATCTAAACGAGAGGAAAAAGTTACATTTTGTTGAGATTATCAATTTTGGGACCCCAGAAAAGGTGCAAAAAAGGTTGCTACTCCTATCCCCGGACTTTCCGCTAAAACCGCTAGGTGGAGAGAAACGGTAAACATCGATTCACCAAGAATCTGTACGCAGTAAAACATATTCTGCTCTCTCATAAACAATGCTTGAAGCGACCGGCGATTTTGAATGTCAGTTACACGCGCGAACTCAGTTTTTTAAATAAAAATTGAATCGAAGTCTCGACAGTAAGAATTTGATTTTTAATTAGAGTGTCCTTTCGAAAACAGTCAAAACGTCGAACTTGCCAGAAGAGAATTAGCTACATAATACTTTCAGAGCTGATCGTGTCCGTGGTCTGAAAAAAATCTGGATCCGAACACAACATTATTCTCTCTGGGAAAATCTAAATGATTTGATACATGACGATATAAAGATTGAGTGAGCATGCGCTAAAGAGGCTAGTACTGTGGAGTACTAGTTTATCGATTCCAAAACCTGATTTTGATATAAACATATTGCTTTTACAGCACACCATAAAAATGTCACAAATTATCCTACACACACTATTCCTTACATGTTTCAACTACTTAACGATGATAACTTCCAAACATTTCTACTTAAAGGATTACATGGCTCTATAATTTTTAATTTGTATCATTAATGTTATAATCCTTTGCTCGGCCTACATAAGAAATGTATCATAGCTAATATACTTTATAAATAGCAAGTATTAAGTTAATCCAGATTTATGTAAGGTAAATATCGAATAAATGTCAGATGGCCAACTGATTTTGTTAAGATTTTTTAGAATACTTAATCTGACATAATTAGTTATTATCTAAGTATTGAATAGCACAAAAAATTTAGTACGAATTACATGCAGATGATAATCTCTCAATAGACTGAGCTTCATAAAAACTGTGAAATGCTATAGTATTTAATTTTAATACAATTAGAAGTAGAACAAGTTAAGTGGTAATTTTTATGTTAGAGAATTATTAAATTGTATTAATAATAAGATCTTCTTCTTCTTTCTTCTTGTATGTAGGCTTTAAAGCCTACTTCTTCTTTAATATTAGCCCCCTAAATTGTTTAAATTGTCGCACCATTTTTTCTTCGTCTGCCAATACATCTTCGTCCATCTGGTGACTTATCTCGTGCTATTCCTACTATCCTATCCTCTGCCATTCTACCGTGTGTTCGTTCCACTGCTGTTTCCGGTTTGTCACCCATCCATTTATGTCGAGGAGACATGCTCTTCTTATGCTTTCGCTTCTCTCCCTATCCAACAGACTTTTCCCTGATATTCGTTGGAGTATTTTCATCTTTGTTGTTTCTAGTAGTATCTCGTTTTAGATGTGTCAGGTCTTGTCTCCGCCGTGTATGTTAATATAGGTATAATTGCTGTTTTATAGATTCTTGTTTTTGTCTCGTGTCTTAGGTGTTTGTTCTTTCAGATCGTGTCATTAAGAGATCCCGCCGCTTTACCTGCTTTTAAGCTTTGTTGTCGTACTTGTATGCGTGTGTGCTGTTGGTTTCTTTTGACTATGGATTTAATCCATTAGCCATGTTGTGGTACTTCTTCTTCAACATCTCCGTAACTAATTATATCTATTACCAGATATCTTAACCTTGCTTCCTGCTTTATTATTTTATTATTTTGCCATCAATTTCAATTTTACATCGTAGCTGGTATTTAGATGTTGTCATAGATTTAGTTTTCTCTGCTGATATTACTTATTATATTGTATTTCTTGGCTGTGGTATTAAAGATGTGTGTTAATCTTTGGAGCTCGTCTTCTGTCTCAGCGATTAATGCAGCGTTATCAGCATAGCATAATAACTGGATTTCTTTCTTACCCATTCTGTAGCATATTAAAGAGAAGTGGGCTTAACGAGCCACTCTGTCTGACGCCGCTTTGTACTGGTATACACTGTGTTAGTTTTCCATTTATCTTTGCCTGTATTCGATTATGGAATAAACGCTTTTAACGCATGAATTTGTTTAGGTATTGAAACAGAAGTCGCTAGGGGCCAATTCTGGTAAATACGGTGGATCCTACAACAATTCGAACATTATTTTTATGGATTTTAGCCACTGTCAAAATGCTCATATGACAAAGTGTATTGATCTGATAAAAATGATTTTTTCTTCTGCAAACCCGGTCTTTTTTGAAGAATTTTTTCCTTCAGCTGGTCTAAAAGGTTGCAATAATATTCAGAATTTATTCTTTTACCAGTATGCAAGTAATTCACAAACAAAATTCCTTTCGCATCATAAAAAACTAAAGCTAAAACCTTCTTGCCTTATTTCTGGACGTGAACTCGTTTCGTAGCCGAAGAGCCAGGTTCACAACACTCTGTAGCTCCTTCTTTTCTTTTTGGGTTATGCTGATAGACCCAAGTCTTATCCGCAGTGATAAATCGATGCACAAAATCCACTTTATCCTTTCGAAAACACCCTAAATGTTACTGAGAAAGTTACATTCGAATGTGCTTTTATTGTATTGTTAGCAAATGCGGCACCCATTGTAAACACAGCTTTGTGAAACCCAAATACTTTAATGAAAATATTGCTTATACTGCATAATAAGATGCCTAGGGCTTCTACTTAATCTCTTTCAATCCCTCGACGATTTTCGAATGGGATATCCTAATTTTTTTTTACGATTTCTGGTGTTACTGATGTTTTTGACCGTCCTTGACAAGGATCGCCTTCAAGGCTTGTACGACCACGCTTAAATTCAGGAACCTATCTTCCTACTATGCTAATTAAAGGCGAAGAGTCCCTATATACTTTCAACATTCGTTCATAAGTATCTTTTATTTCCAAAAATAAAAATTCACTACACGATACTTAACTTTTTCCATTGTAAAAAAATTACACCTCGATACTAAATGACTTGTAAACAAAGAATAAATTGACAAATTGAAATGAAACTTTACATACGTCCATATAAAGAGTATACTAACATAACAAAAAAGCTAGAAGCGACGCCCTCTGTTATCGAACCGCAAAGCTTATTGAACAGCCATATGTGACCTTGGTCATTATTTATTGATGAAATTTTCAGCCTTTTTCTTTTTGTGTTGGGATCTTTCTTTGGGATCCTTCAAAGTTCAATCTTAGTGACGTTTGATTTCTTTTCTCTCATGACTTTATTTCTCTTCTCCCGCGTTTTTTCTTAAGCTGGTATTGCGTAATACAGGTATATATCAGTATTTTGTAAAATAAACAATATACAGTAAATGTTATTTTCCACTGAATAATATGCATTTACCTCAATGTTATTTAAGTATTAAAAAATCAATTAGCAAAAGAAAAAACCAGTGCCATTAATGTTCCAACGATCCAGAAAATACCCGTTACTGATAAAAACCGAAGTGTGTCGAGTCAATTTTGTCTCGGATTTCGTGATGGTCGAAAAAATTATGATTGATAGCAGCTTTCGAGCTATTCTAACGGTTTCGTGGTTACGTCGTTACCTTTGGAAGGCACTTCCACTCTCTACACAAGAATAAAAATGAAAGAAATTAAACGTTGAGGCGGGACTTGTCAAAAGCATCTCCTTCGTATTTGCTACACCACATTTAACTTGTCCGATACAGAAGTTCCAGTCATTGTGTCATGAAATCATGGCCGGAGATAAAGGATTCGGTTCCAATTTTAATTAAAAATAACTCGAAGAACTTAAGAAGCTTATTATAATACTGAAAACGCTTTGTGTTTATACTAACAATAAACTGAAATATTCATTATGCCGGTTATACATATTGGTTTATATAGTTCTTGAAAAATGTTATGTTATAGGTTATCTATGTGATGTCTAAACGACATTGAAATTAACTCGCACTCCACTAAGTTTTAGGTTTCACATAAAATTCAAATTGTTTACATCCATAATCCATAAATAAATGACAATAACTGACTGTGAAACTACAAATCCAACAGACCAAATAGATATTGACTGTGAAAGCGATTAATGTCATTATTAAATCTTATACAGAATGGTCCAAAAGTCTGGAAACGGCCAATTATCTCATAAATTGCTAGTCATAATTGTACAAAATTTGACGTACACCTATCCTGGAATACGGAGATTCCATATTTTATATTTGCAATGTTGCCAGATTTGCCGTTTCTCTTATATTATTAGTAACTTTGATTTTTCAAATTCATCAACCTGTATATTCAGTCATTATTAGAATCTCCTATTCAATACGACTTCAACCATATCTAACACTTATGATTTTATGTAGTCTGGAAGGCCTAAAATACATAAAATAGAAGTCTGGCAACACATAATTGTCTCAATAAATTTTTTAATACTAACTATTTTCAACTACATTAAAACGTAACAATTGACAGATTACAACATTTTTTAACATAATGGCTTCTTTATCAAGTGTTCAAAATGTGCTCCATTTGTGAGTTGACAGTACCCTAATCGATGGTAGAATGCGTCTACCAGATTTCTCCATGATTGTCTAGAAATTATTCGAGATTCATCGATAATTCGTTGCCTTAGCTCTGCAAGACTTGCTGGTTTAGTTTTGTAAACTGTATTTTTCAAGTCTCTCCAATAAAAATAATCTTTAGGATTGAAATCAGGTGAACGTGGAGGCCATTCAATTCGACCTTATCTACCAATCCATCGTCCGGGAAATATCTCATCTAAATAACGCCGAACATTTACACCAAAATGAGCTAGAGCTTCATCTTGCTGAAACCATATCTGATTAAAATTGGCCCCAAACCAGTTTCTCAGTGTAGGTACAATTTCATTTTTAAGTAACATTTCGTAACTATCTGACGTTAAATTTCCTTCGATAAAAAATGGCCCAATTAACTAAGTACCTACTATACCTGACCATACATTTAATTTTTGTGGTCTTTGAGTATGGTTTTCAAGCATTCAGTGTGGATTTACGTTACTCAAATAACTTACATTGTATCGATTTACACTTTCAGACAGTTTAAAGGTTGCTTCATCGAAAAAACATATTCTGTTAACGAATTTTTTATCATTTTCAGTTTTATCCATCATAACCTCAGTAAACTCTAATCTACGATCAAAGTCATCTTCACTTAATTCTGCAATAAGTTAATTTTGTGTGGTTTAAATTTACTCTTACGTACTTGATAAGTATATCATGTACTTGTGCAACCCTGCGTGAGGATGTATATGGATCTTCAACAAAACTTTGCATTATATCTAAAGTTTTGTTGTCATTCATAACTCTTTTCGGTCTACTTGATCAGTCTCTATCTTTTACTTCTCCAGATTCGTTAAATCGCTTTACAGTTTATGTACTGTCGCCTTATGAATAGGAGAACGGTTTGGGACAGTATCATTGAGCAAGTTCGCTACTTCACAATAAGATCTTTTCTGTCACCGCACCCTCTCATCATTAGAATAGTAATTCGTTCTTTTTCGTTAAGAGCCATTTTAGAGAAGCAATTTATCTTGCAGAACTTTTTGAAACACAACTACTGTCGGTTTTAGTTAATAATGTAAATGGTAAACAAATGTCAAAATCACAGCATTCTACATTTAAATATTTAAATGTATTAAAATCTACATATTTTGCACTGTTTTATGTATTTAAGACCTTCCAGACTACATAAAATCATAAGTGTTACATATGGTTGAACTCGTATTGAATAGGAGATTCCAATAATGACTGAATATGCAGAATGATGAATTTAAAAAACCAAAGTTACTAATAATATAAGAGAAACGGCAAATCTGGCAACATTGCAAATATGAAATATGGAATCTCCGTATCCCAAAATAGGTGTACCTCAAATTTGGTAAAATTATGACTAGCAATTTACGAGATAATTGGTCGTTTCCAGACTTTTGGGCCACTTTGTATACCGTCAGATAGCGAAGCTGTACAGGCGATCGACTCGCATTTCGCTAAAGCAAAATGCTCTAGTGTCTAGTGGAAGTGCTTTCGGATTCTGGTCCAGTATGTAGAAAAATAAAAAGGCTAATGTAGTAGTTTAAAATTCTAAATGAATGTCCTACTTTGACAAGAATACGCTAGTGTCTGATCGTCCTATGGTGGAGCAGTGCGGCAAGAGATAAGGGCTTTCGGCTTGGTAGTACTCCTCTAATTTATGAAACAATAAAATCAGAGTACTTTACAATTAACATAAGAGGTTTATTTACGCTGAAAGAAATGTCTAATTGACTACTAAAACAACATCTATTTGCCTTGTATTTTTATTAATCATAAATAGGATTTTAACCTACTTACCTCCTATAATTCAATAATTAAAACTAAAAATTAAAAATACTAATTAAATCAAATATACAGGCCACACCTTCCAAACACTGATATTTAATAAATTCTTAGTGAATCATAAATTCTTTTCAATTTTGACCAATCTTAAAATAAAAAGGAAGTACTTAAAAGTCAATTACGACAAAAAAAGTTTCACCTTCTTTACACTAACGAATTAAAATTCTAATAAAGTATAAGTAGGTGTGATGACACGCTCAGTACCTCCCCTCATTGTCAATGTCTAATATTTCTATAAAGTTGCCAATATAAAATCAAGTTTAAAGTATGAATCAAATAAATTTATTTAATTTGATGATATACTAACGTACAATAATAATAAGATACTGTTAGAACTGTATCAAGCCAAATATTTTCGTTAAAGGAAACCCAAATAGGTACTATATTAAATAATAAAGAAAGATACTTTAACACAGTTCTCGTTTCAAATTTTTTTATTGGTACCCCAAGTACGCCGTAGCGTATTTAAATTTAACTTTTAAAAACTCGCGTGTTTTAAAGTTACCATGGCAACATCAACAGTTTTAAATATTTATCTGACCTGACAGGAGCACATAGCTTGTAATGTCAAATAAATAAAATATCTTATTTATTATTATTATTATATATCTTAATATATCTTAATCTTTTAAATGAATGTGAAAAGTACAGTTTGTAGTGTTTGAAATATTTATACTTTCGTTTTTTAAATCAGAGGAAATTCTGTTCAAATTAATACTACCGACATTCTCGGAAGCCAATGGGGTTGTACTTCCATTAATGGCACTCCCAATAATGTTTGAAACATTTTTCCTATTCTTCTTTTAAGCAATATACAACCAGTAATAACAATTAATCTGATGTGACAGATTGCAAATTAAGTTTTGTTTTTCTCATTTCCATAATAATGAAAGGTATACTGATGTACATAACAAATTCAACCATTTTACATTATTAGCTGTTATTTCAATTCTTTGTAGTAATAATACATGATTTCAAAGTGTACCAATAAAAAAAATAGCGTAAAGTGTTCGTGAATAACTGGTCTTCCAAAAACTTATAAACAAATCGGCGTCAGTCGTCCTGAAATTATGAAACTGCATCCTGTTACAGGACATATTTCTGCTTAAATATATCTGCCGCATATACAGAAGCTATACAGTGAAAGGTGTTATGCATTAAAACAGAGACAAGTTGGGTAAAAGATGAAGAAAGTATTGTGAAAATTGATAATTGTAGGTCTTTGGGATCGATATTACAAAGTAATGGGGCAATAGGTGGATATAAATAGACAAAAATACAGTCCGTATAGGTAAAACGAGATAGATGAAGTGGTAGAAGGTGAAACTGAGAGGAAAATTCTCTAAAAGTGAGCTAAGACCACCTGTAGTGTACGATACTGAATGTTGGCAAGTTAAAAAGAAAGGACAAATTTAGTGGATAATTTGAGTGACAATAAAGAATACAATTAAGAATGAATATATTAGGGGAAGTCAATGGTGACACCAATTGATACCAAAATGAAAAGCCTAGGTTAATATGGTTCTTCTTCTTCTGGTTCCTATCCGTTTCGGATGTTGGAAAGCATATTGGCAATCATGACCATGCTCGCTGCGGCTCGAAACAGCTCCGTTGAGATTTTTTGAAACCATGTTCTTTAATGGTTAATATGGTTAGAATACGTTTAATACGAGAAGTTTCAAGAAAGAGCAGGAGAGAAAAACGAAAGAGGACATGGTGGGAGATGCTTAAAGAATGTCTGGCAAAATGATAGACATTAGAATGACCCAAGATAGAATTTTAATGGGGAAGTGAAATTAAGGTAGTGCAACTCTCATAGCGATACAGACAGGTGAACCTGGTGATAATAATGTTTAGCTGGTAGAATAAAAATGTTACACATACATAAACTACCTAATATTTGTTATTTTTTATTATCGTATTGATCTATGTATTACACTAAGAAAATTTAATTTGATAATAAACAGTAGCAGAAGATTATCAATAATCGTATTAACTACAGAAAGTGTCCGGTGGATTAGAGCGCATAAATTTAAAACTTTTGATCGACAAAAGATAAAAGACTTAACAATAGTGGGACCCGCCACTGATTCTTCTGTATCGAACCACTACTTAAAACTAATATGATAATGCGTTTAAGCCGTCCTCTGATAAAATCAATATGGTTTTAATCGATTAGGCGGTTATAAACAATCGATCTAGTATTCCACCACGATAATTAGAGTCGATTGCCGTTTACCACTTACCAGCGATGGATTTAGGTGCTATTTTTGAAATGAAATAATTTTGATTTGCAAAATTATTTTCGGTAGTCTCGGCGAGATTATTCTTTGCAGTTTTGTGTATAGTAGTTTTAATTTCATCAGAAATAGTCTAATATAGTCGAGGAGATAGTACTAATATTGTAACCACTTCATCAATATCCTAAACGAGTACTAAAGAAGTTGGGCGAGTGTTATGGCAGTATTTAACGAGACTTAATAATCACACACATACAATGCAATCCCAGCATTGCCTCTTGTGCCTTGATTCAACTTGCCAAACTTTTTCGAGACCTCTGCATTCCTTTGTAGAATGATCTGCAAATGTTTTAATGTTGATACTTCCTCTTCAAGCTTTATACAGCTTTTTTGAATAAGTTTCCATAACACCCAAGAATTTACAATCTGCTGTTATATCTTAATTATTTTAATGATTGTCTTTCTAAAGTTTCATATTCAGTAGGACGTTGGCCTTTATATTAGCGCATTTTATCTTGTCTGTAAAGAGATTAAAACATGATTTAAAAGCATACAAATTTCGCGTATGTGATAAGGCATCAAGAAAAGTATAATCTTATACACCTTACAAAACAGGACAATATTGAAAGAAACAGGACCTAGGTGAGGAATGGTTCGGATTATCATCTGCTGAACTATTCAGATCTGCCGTAAACAAAGTCAGAATAGCCATGTTGATTGCCAACGTTCGGAACGGACAAGGCACATGAAGAAGAAGAAGAAGGTGAGAAAGAACATTCTGGCTTCAAAATTTCCGAGAGCCAATAATCGAACAGGGCATTGTAAAAGGCAAACCTAGTCTATCTCACATCTAAACTCATGTTCATGGTCCACTGGATCACTTTTTTTATAATGTTTTTGTCGTCGTCTCCGTCATCGTCATATAAGATTGTAGAAAACAGGTAAAATGTCATGTTTTTGCTGCTAATCAAGATCTATGTTTTCTTGGTGAAGATTCTGAATTCTAAACAATTTCTTACTATTTTGTTAATCAATTTTGTTTCTTCGCTATCTATTAATATTACTGTATTATTCGTATATCGTAAATTATTAATACGTTTGCCAATTATTTATGCCATTTCTTTCCCTGGCCTTCATAAAAAATTTCTTCTAATAAAATTAATAAACAACAATATTACTGTACTCCTCGTTCAGGACTTTTCAATTATCAATTTTGTCATTCCCCATTTTTATTTTGTCTGTTTGTTTCCAGTAGATGTTTTAATCTTAACTTTAGTCTTTCCCATTGATCTTTTATGATCTTAGTATATTAATACGTATCTCAAAATACATAGAAAATCATAAATTAATAAGGAACTGAATAGAAGAAGCTAAGGAAAACGATGAAAACATGCATTAAGATGGATGAATTAAAGAAAAAACACGATCATTACAACTTCCAAATCTGGAAAATCATAAACAAAAATACCTAACCGGCTAAATGACAAAAACAACATAGATGAAATAAAACCAGTATGGACACAAGGACGGAACCAACACAAACAGACAGCGAGGAAGCCCCAATGATATTAAAATCTGAAGTCGAATTTGCTATAAACAATTTGAAATCTGACAGAGCAGCTGAGCCAGGTGCAGTTCACATCGAGCTGAATAAACTTGTACATAAGGACAATTTAAGGGCAATAACTATGATCTTTAACATTATATACAAATCTGGCAAAATATCTACAGAATGGCTACTATCGTGCTTTGTTCCAATACCAAAAATAAGAACCCCAAACACTGTAATGACTGTAGATTGATCAGTTTAATGGCACAATTATTAAAAACCCTTTAAAGGTGATACATACAAGAATATCCAGAAAGTGTAAAGCGGATATGAGTTTGGCTTTCGTAATGGCTTCGGAACAAGGGAAGCTGCATATAGTTTCACAACTTTTGCTCAAAATGTGGAATAAAAAAATTTAATTAGAAAATAGAATCAGAAATTCGTTTAAGAATAGAGCAATTAATAGAAGCAATTTTAAAGCTGAGGAAATTTTTAAGTAATCAAAATTAAATTTTTAAGATCTGCAAATCCGATATCGGATGATAAAAATGTTATATTCATTTATTCGTCTTTATTGCACCGAAACTTGGATTGTTCATATTAACTTAATGAAAATGCTGGAAGCTGTTGGGATGTGGCTTTTTAGGAGACTTTAAAAAATACCATGGACAGATCATATTACGAACGAAATTGTATTACACCGAATGGGAAGATACAAAGAACTTTTGATCACCATTAAAAGGAGAAATGGGGCATATACTTAAAAATGTTAAGTAATGGTTGTTGTATCTGATTATGAAGGGTAAAATAGAAAAAAAAACGGGATCCTGGTAGACCATAAATGCTAAATTTAAATTAATATTCTAAATTATTCTAATTAAAATTATTTTCTTTTTAAAAATCTCTTATGGATTTGTTTTATTTATCTTTTTACTGAAAATTTTCTCATGATTCTGACTTAGTTCAACCCTGTCGCATTGGTCGTTTAATTGGTTTTTTTGCATACTATATACTATAACTCGCATACCTATAAGGTGCTACATGACAAGTTTAATTGATCTATTGCCTTTAATAACAGAGTAGGCCGTGGAGGCTGGAATGATGAAAAAATGGATTCGACGGTATTGAAAGTCAAATTAGGCCATGAATTATTGACTATTTCTAATATTAATATTACTTGATCGTGCTTTTAGTACTTGTTTGTTATTTCAAATAAATAGTATTTTCCCTGTTGATGTAATTAATCAAACAGGTTGTTTTTAAATAATTATAAAATGTGTCAATTTACCTGAGAGTCTTCTTTAAAAGCCACAATATCTCTCTAGGTACCTACCTCTCTACCTACGTCTTTCCATAAAATCTCGAAAGCTTCAGTACTTTAGACACATTATGCGAAATAAATCTAGATATGTCCGCCTACAAGCTATCCTGTAGGGGAAAATATTTGAAAGGCGAGGTCCGGGAAGAAGAAAAATTGTATTGAAGCCACTCTATTGGGTACAGATCCATTTTTAAGATATCTTCACAGCATTGCGGGTTTGATTCCAGTAGGATTCCATTGCGAGGTCCAGAAAAAAATATAACATCCTAGATATTCGTAGCTTTTAATCTTTAGCTGGCTGCTGTCTTCCCAATCTCGTTCCGAAACCTCTGTGTCTAGTACAGTTTACTCATTAAGATATCTGCTCCGCATTGCAGGTTTGAGTCAATGGTTCAAAGATTTCTTCTTTCTATCCAGTAGAATCCAATGAAATATCCTTGTTGGCCATATTTTTATTTGCAATATATGTCCAAACTAAGTTAGCCATTTAAATCTCTATTAAAAACAAAATGGTTTCTTACAAAATTCATCCGAATCGATTATTCCTACATATCTCTTATTTTTCTTGAATACTAATTTGATAAATCATCATCATTCTGGCTTTACTCTGCGTGGATCCTAGCCTCCTCAAGACTTTCTCCCCAGTCGTCCCTATCCATTGCCTTCCTCCGCCAAGCACGTATTCCCATATTTCTATGTCTTCATCGATGTTATTAAGGAACCTTGATCTGGGTGTTCCTTTTCTCTGACCAACGAGTCTATCAAGAAGCGTTTTTCTAGCTGGGTCATTTTGTTTCATCCGCATTACATGCTCTATCCACCTCAGACGTCCTATCTTAATATGTTTTACGATAACTGGTTCCTGGTATATTCTATAAAGTTAGAAGTTGTATCGTCTTCTTCACACTCCATAGATTCGCCTTAGTACTTTTCTTTCGAAACATCATAACATGTTTTCATTACTTTTCGTTAGAGTCCAGCTCTCTGAACCATATGTTAGGACTGGGCGTATTATTGTATTTCTCGATAGAATTGTGGATTAAAGAAGGAGATTGAGCCCGAAATAACATCTGTTGGCTGTGCAAATTCTGCGATAGATATCAATGCAATAGAATGCAAATTCTTGCATCCATCGTCAAACCAATGATTTTTACGGGCATAAAATTCTATTCCTATTTCATCTTTCGTTGCTGCTTCAATGTCTTTCTCTATTTTGATTTAGTAGGAGTCTATATCTGTCATTTCTGGAACATCTTCTGTAGGCTTGCACTAGGTCTTCAAAGATATGTTCTCTTATTTCCTCTGGTTTGTCATCACTTGGGGAATGTGCATTGATTAAACTGTAATTAAAGAATTTCTCTTTTAAGCGCAAAAAGCACATTCTTTGACTGTAGGCTTCAAAGTCAATAATAAGACCTTTTGTTCTTTGGTTTACAATAAATTTCACCCCATCCGTGTGTTGGCTTTCATTTCTGGTATAATATATGGAATGGGTTCTCTTTTCAAGAGTGCCAGTTCCCGTTCACCGCATCTTCTGCAGTACTTAAACATGTGCGTACTTCATTAAGTTCAGACAACCTAAAATCTTTTTTTCTTTTTGTATTATATTGGAAACAATGGAATGTTTTCTATATTACCTATATATTATATTACGAGTATATAATAAAAGAAATAATATTTTACGCTCTTCTAAATATGTTAATTTTTTTTAATTAGTTGAATAAAAATATATTTTTTTTACAAAACTCCATTGTTAAATAATTGTTGTTATTAAATAATTCCACTATTTAGGAATTAATGAAAACATCATTTAAACTTGTTCAAACTGCAGGGCGTAAGCTATAAGTTCATTATACTAATTCGTTTCGCTTCTATTGTTTGCTTTTTTATGGGAAAAAAGTTCATTATACCTTAGTAATTTCTATGACATCACGAAGTTAATATCGGTAATTAAAATTATTTAATCCTTTCCGCAATGCATTATAGACTAGTCAAAAGAGAACGGAAATTTTCCTTTACATCTTCATTTTTTAGAAACATATATATGTACAATAGGTGCGGTTTATAATGGTTTTTATTATTTTAAATGGCAGTTTTTTTAATGACACCGCTATATCGTCAGGAAACTACTGGAAAATACACAAAAAATACTCTGTGATTAAACGATGTCCAAAAAAACAAAAGAAAAGAGAAGAAAAAACTGTATAATGAGTGGTTAGAAAGTAAGTACTGATCTTCAAAACTATAACGTCGCCACAATATTACAGATAAGGTGAAATGAAGGTACAATGACCACACATAGAACAAAGAAAACAAAAGATTAGTAGATGATATCGCTGGAAAAGTATGAAGATTGTTAAAATAGTAGGGAACAGTTTACTAATAGGTTTGTTTGATAGAACTATGGAAGAGGGACAAATGCCAAATAAATACTTATGCAGAATCAGTATATATGTAAAAAATAGAAGTAAAAGTTTAACAATGCGCCATAAAACTATTTACTCTTACTGTGATTATATCATCATCACGTAGCGCTACAACCCTGGGTGGGTCTTGGCTGACTGTACAACTTTTTTCCAATTTGTTCGGTCTTCCATCAACCTAGGGTCAAAAGGAATGTTCATTTTCCGAAGATCTGCTTGGATGTTATCTCTCCATCGCATTTTGGGACGTCCGAGTGGTCTTTTTCCTGTGGGAATCTCCTCCCATACCAGTTTTACAAATCTCTCGTTATGCAGTCTGTGCACGTTTCCTGTCCATCTTTGTCGCTGTGATTTAATTTCTTGGACAATATCGGCGTCATTGTAGAGTGCTTTTAATTCGATATTGGTTCTGATCTTATACTGGTTTGTGGTGATGTCATGGTGAGGTCCGAAAATTTTTCGTTCAAAGCGTCTGAGCTTTTCTTCGTTTGCTTTGCTCATAGTCCACGTTTCGCATCCGTATGTTATTATAGGTCTGACAATGGATTTATAGATTTTTATCTTTGAACTTCTTGTAAGATTTTTTTTTGTGATTATATGGAAGAGGATAATTCATAGATGGATATATGAGAAAGCCCAAAATATGCAAAAATCGGTATGGATTTATAAAAGAGAGTATCAGCGGATGATACATTGGAGGTGCTGTGGTAAGAAAGAAGTTGCCATGCGTAAAGATTGTGTGATGGAACAGTGTAAAAACAGGTCTTGGGCAGACTGAGAAACTTCGTTTAAAAGTTGGATTGCATGAATGATCAGGGCTTAGTCCTTAATTATTGCTATTAATGTTGAACAGGAAAAAGTGACATGCTAACGATTTGATATTAGTAGTAAATATTGAAAATTAAAGCAGTGGAGGCAAATACTGAAGAAAAAATACCTAACAAAGTTATAGCGGGATAGATGAAGTAGAGGCACGCGGGTGGTGTGTTTCGGGGTGGAATTTTGGGAGAGATGACAATGTATGTTCAAAATGACAATCACCCATTACAAAGAATCGCTTAGTTGACAGCTCCTGTAAGAAGTAAGAGAAAAAAACCAAAGAATACCTGTTAGGTGACCCTTAAGCATGTCTGTGGAGGGCATTAATATTGATGTGACACAGCGAGAAAATTATGGAAAAATGTAATGAGGCAATATAAGTTCGCATAGGGATAAAGAAAAAGTAAATTATGATAATGTTGTCAGAGAATTATTAATTGTAATACTTTTATTAACTAACTTAATATGTCGAAATGATTACGTATGGTAACCATAATATATTTCGTCTATATATGGATCTTATATCATTCTAACAAAATATCGAAAAACGTGGTTGTAACAAATTTAACAGGATGTAAAGATTAAAATAATTGTAATTAAACATAGAATAATTTCAATAAATTTGACGTTTATGGTTATGGTCAGACAAACGTGATATATATTGACTTGTCACAAACGCATACAATGTTGCAGAATACAAATCTGCAACATTGTTATTTTGAATGCATTATTTTAATCTATTACGAAATTGTGTTCTTAATAAGTTTAGTAAGAATAAACTGATTAATTTTATATATTTATACATATCAATTTTTAATTTAGTACACAAAATTACCAAAAATTACTCAAGCAAAATTTTCTATGCCTCCCAAATTTCGGCGATTAGGAAATGCTGTACGAACCTGATATATATTGTGTTTTGATTTTAATATTGTATTATTTGATGTATTTGATATTTATTTATTAGCTCGTGCATACATTTATATATACAACAATTCTCTCTCTGGGAATGGAGGACGGTTCATTTATACCGTCGATGGTGACGTGGTTTGGGTGGAGATTGGCATGGGGGTAAGCGTGGGGATTGGCGCGAATATTTCTGACAGTTGGATTTTGATTGACGGGTGGAGCCGATGATATTTTCTTTATGAGAGGTAACGTATGCTGTCATCTCTTTTATTGAGACAATTTGGCCTTTTTTTAAGTTTTATGGCTTCTCGGATAATTCTTGGTTTATAGAAGCGGATGGTGGCTATGGTTCTGGAGTTTTCAAAATCAATTTTGTGGCCTGTATGAAGATAGTGTTGACCTAGAGCTAAAATTGAGTCGGAATTGCAAACAGAAATGGAATGTTCATAAATCCTATTTTGGATTCTACGGTTTGTTTGGCCTATATAGGATCGGGTGGCAGTCTGTAAAAGGAATTTTATCTACTTCGTGATGTTCATTTGGAATGTTGTCTTTGGTTGATCGGACAAGAGATGAAAGTCTTTGTTGGAAGGTAACTATTCCTCTTGGTTTAAAAGTTTTGTCGATTTTGTCAGTGACACCTTTGGTCTAAGTAAGAAAAGCTTTCGTATGATGAGGGTCTGAGTCTTTTGGTTGAGATTAAGTGGGATATTGATGGAGAAGCCATGACATTAATGTGGAACTAAAGTCAGACTGTTAAGAGTCTCATTTTAGTCCCTATGTCCGTTTAGTTCCGAGTCAGGCCCTAGTCTTTCTTGTTATCCTATATAAGGAAACGTTTTACTTGACATGTATGCCGAGAACTCCTTAGACAACCCACATGTGTCAATACTAGAATAACTGAGTATAAAAAAAGGTAGTAAGCAAATAATAACAGACCAAATAATAGTGCATTTTGGACACGTCTTTCGAGGAAGTGGCTCAGTGAAGGAAGAAAGGAAGGAAGTGAAAAGGTACCTCAAATGCCGTACTTGGTAGATATTTAAATAAATAGGTGGAAAGGTGTCTTTTTTCATTCTAAATCTATAATGGATAGATTTGTATTTTAAGATTATCTTGTCCTAATATGATGGTTCCTCTGAGGTACTAAAATTGTTATCCATAGCGGACAACCATCCTCTTTTAGGTCTTTCACTTCGTCCCTTTCCCTTAAGACTTTGTTTCGGTATCTCTTTGTTAATCTCTTTTCTGCTAATCCTCCTATATGTCTAAGCCCCCTAATTTTTTTATTCGAGGTTTATCGTACATTTCCATTATTACTTGTTCCATGCGCTTAGCCCCATATTATGTATTATTTTTCTTCATGTGCTGTCTATATTCTTCTATTCTCTACCTTATCTTATTCTTAATTTAAGCATTTTTGTAAGTGTTTCTGTACTTCAACTATCTTAGTTTATTCTGTTGTAAATTTCTGTGATTTTGAAATTTGAATATGTTTCCAACTGTACACTCAGTTGCTGTTAAATCGTTGTCAGAGGTCTCTTTGCATTTATTACCATTATTTATTTTGTTTTCTTGTGGTTATTTTTTAGATTTTTTTTATTCAGCGTTTTCTAGTCTCCTATTCATGAACTTCAATTCATTTTTGCTCTCAATATCAGAGCTCTCAATATCACAATGTTATAATATAAATAACATTGAAAAGTTATAAATAGGGGATATCCTTGTCCCATTCCTGTGGTAATTAGAAAAGGTTGTGAGTTTTTTCTCTTTACCTATACCTATCTTATTTTCGGTATTTTCCAGCATTATCTTTGTGAATGTGACTCATTACTTAGATGCTTCATTCCTTTGCAAATTTCATTTTAATTTGATCCATCATTAACTTAATGTTTGCTTTAATGTGAATATCTAATTCATAACGGATTGTTCTCTTCTTAAACCTACTAATTAATCGCCCTTTATAAATGTCTAACCTTTTACTTTGTAATAGATTCCGAACACTTCTTAGACATTTCTTCTTTTTTTTTTCAAAGATTTTCAGTATAAGATTTTATATTAGTTCTTCCTATTGTTAGTCACCTTCTTTGATAAATTTATCCAGTAGTCGATTACCTGCTGCAGTTTTATTGTTCCTAAAATTTTTTATTTTTTTTAAATTCCTGTTTTGTTGGTACCTCTTCATTTCCTTCGAGGATTTTTAAATTAGTTAAAACAATGGAATGCACTTTTCATAAAATTATACCACTCTTCACTGGACTAATGTAAATACTTTATGAGAACATTACAGAATTTAGCATTCTTTTAAATATTGACAGATTTATGTGAGACCGAAATTATTTAATTAGGCCTTAAAAAGGTGTATCGTAAATGCTCAACTCTTTCTTTTTTCTTTTCAGAGGTCGTTTACACTGATTCTTCAGGCTGTGGATCATAACAATTTTTCATCACCCGGTGAGTACAAATATTTGTTTAATTATGCTTAGTTATGCGCGTGTAACCACTCGGAAACTAAAAAAAAACAAGTTAAACTATACAGTAAATGTTAAAAATAATGTCTGTTTTAAGATTACTGTTAATATTATACATTAACGATGAGGAGGTGTACTTACACCTTATTTTTTTATAAATAGACAATAACTGACAAAGAAATACAGTACTTACAGACAATACTACAGACAAAGACTTAAGAATATTTTTTAGATTTAAATTTAATGGATTTGTAATGGAATTCATTTTATGTTGATTGCACTGATATGCAGCGATGCTAGGTGCTATTTCTTGTTCTTTTTCAACCCATAATCATCCAATGCTGATTATAGGTCTAACTGCTAAATAAATTCTTTACTAATATCTGTCATATACTTTACATATCCATTATTTTTCTATAGTAGTTCGGATGTCACGTACATCTAGAGATCACGTACAGCTGGTTCCTAAAAAAACTGATACGACTCTTAAAGCGTATTTTGTAGAAAATTTAGCAGCATAAATATTTATTATTTACATACTGTCACTATCACTGCCAAATCTTAATATTTGTCAGATAACTTATTCTGTTCAACCTCAAAAAATGGTAGCGAACCATTTTCACGTAAGCAGAACTTTTATAAAAGGTGGAGAGAACAAGAAACTGTCGAAAGAAAGCAAGGTTCTGGAGGACCAAAAATATCTACCGCTCATGAAGATCGTACGCTTTTGGAGAGATTAGAAGAGAATCCTTTTGAATATACGAAAACTGAAAGAATTGTGTCACAGTTTCCGGGAAAAAAGAAAACAACTTCGCGCAGAATTAAAGCATTGCGTAGGTACCGAACTGCAGCAAAAAAACAAGCTCTTACACCACAACAATCAAGACTGATATTTGATTTAAATCATCAGCTACAAAATCAAGGTTTTTAGGACAGGGTAATATTTACAGATGAGAAAAGTTTTCAACCTTCTAAAAGGGGCAAAATTGGGGTGTATAGACTAGATAATAATGGATTTAAAACTCTATATGTTGATAGATAGATGGGCCGGACATGTTGCCAGATTAACGGATGATAGATGGACCAGAAAGATTCTGGAATGGCGACCAAGGCAAGAGGCATATCGAAGCAGAGGACGACCACCGACTAGATGGACGGATGATATCAAGCGCATCACCACAAACTGGATGCAAGAAGCTCAAGATAGAAATAGGTGGAAAAATTTACGGGAGGCCTACGTTCAGCAGTGGACAAATATAGGCTAATTGATGATGCAGATGATGTTGATAGATATCGAGCAGCTGGTCATTTTAGCACCAATGTATGGGGATGGATTTCATCTAGAATAATGATAATGGTATGGCGTATTGATGGCAGGTTTGTTGGGCAGACTTATCTGAATATTCTTCAAAACATCATCTTTCCCAGTGTAGACCAGTTGTATCAGGAAATAATTTTATCCTCCAACAAGATAACTGTGCTGTTTACACTGCAAATATAATAAACCAGCGGCTCCAGAATAACAACACTGAAACCCATGGCCCAGCTACAGTCCAGGTTTTAATCCAATCGAGAATGGTTTATTTATTATAAAACGGTTGTATCGGCGTAATTTTATACCTCAAAATGTTAAAGTGCTGTGGCACGGTATACAACAGGTTTGGGAAGAGGTCTCTGAAGAAGACACTTTCATAGTTCCTTTCACGCAGATAGACGAAGACTACAAGTTGTTATCAATGTTGATGGAGATATTACAAAATATTTTATTTTTACTTACCTTAATTTATTATAGTTTTGGTCTTCCAGACCCTTGCTTTTCAAAAGTTTCTTGTTCCCTCCTTCTTCTTCTTCTTAACATGCCATACATCAAAGTGCGTAGGCGACTATCTCATTACTAGAATTCTGTTCTTGGCGGCGTGACACAGCTCGCCTGTATTGTGTATTCCTGTCCATTCTTTAATATTCCTTAACCAGGATAATTGTTTGCGGCCGGCTCCTCTCCTACCTTCGATCTTCCCTTGTAGGATTAACTGTGGTATTTCATATTTTGCTCCTCTCAATATGTGCCCAAGGTAACCAAGAGTTCTTTTTCCACGCCAGCTCTCTTAAGGACGTCATCGTTTCGAACTCTATCCACCCAAGGTATGCGCATCATTCTTCTCAATGACCACATTTCAAATGCTTCAAGTTTGTTGATAGATGTTTTTTTCAAAGTCCACGTTTCCATGCCATAAAGCAAGATGGACCATATGTAGCACTTGACCATTCTGTAGCGTATTTCGAAATTTAGGTTTTGATTACATAGGAGCGGTCTGAATTTCACAAAAGCTTGTCTTGCCATTTGTATTCGGGTTTTTATTTCTTGTTGTGGATCCGATTGGTCATTGATTGTGGTGCCAAGGTATTTAAAAGTTTTCACGCGTTTTATGCGATCGTCACCTAAGCATATTATCGGGTTTTCTGGAGGGTTTCTGCTAATGACCATATATTTCGTTTTCAAAATGTTGATTTTGAGGCCATATTTTTTACCTATGCTATTCACCGTATCAAGTAATAACTGCTGATTTTCCAAATTATCAGTTATAATCACTATGTCGTCCGCATAGCGTAGGTTGCTAATTGGTATGCCGTTTACCTTAATGCCTAATTCCGTGTCTTCTAATGCTTCCGCAAATATATTTTCAACATATAAATTAAAAAGCATCGGGGAGAGTATGCAGTCTTGGCGGACACCTTTCCGGATTTCACATTCCTCCTTATATTGGTCTTGATCAATCCTCACCTTTGCCATTTGGTTCCAGTATAGATTCTGAATAATTCTGATCTCCTTCTGGTCAATGTTGGCCCTATGTAGTAGTTCCATCATGATATCATGTTTAACATTGTCAAATGCCTTCTCGTAGTCGATGAAGGTGAGGTAGACATCTTTTCGTTGATCTAAACAGTTTTGTATTAAGGTGTTCAAACATAAAATTGCCTCTCTTGTTCCTAGTCCTCCCTTAAAACCGAATTGTGTTGACCCGCTAAGTTCTTCTAGTATCTTGTACATTCTTAAGTGTAATATCCTAAGGAAGAGTTTCAGCAAATGACTCATTAAACTGATTAAGCGGTGTTCATCGCATTTTGTGGTATTAGCTGTTTTTAGGATCATCACAAAGGATGACTGCAGCCATTCTCGCGGAATGTAACCAGTATCATAAATTCTATTGAACAGCTTTACCAAGATTTCGATATTCTCCTCGTCTATTAGTTTTATTGCTTCTATATTAATTTCATCTGGACCTGTTGCTTTATGCATCTTTGTGGTTCTAACTGCATATTCTATTTCACTTCGCATTATTGATGGCCCTGATAAGTTTTCGGAAGGAAGTTTGCGCGTTGGTTGTGTTGGTCTTTCGTCATTAAAAAGTCTTTCTGCGTATTCTTTCCACGCCATTGCTATCTCCTCTTCTGACTCTATGTATTCGTTTCTGTTGTTGCGTATTCTTGTTCTGTGGTGGCTTTTGTGTATATTCGATATTTCTTTGATCTTCTTATGTAGTCCAAAACTATCTCCTTTTTCCTGCAATTGTTCTATTTCGTTACACCTTTCCACCATCCAACGTTCTTTTGCTTTCTTAACATTCTGGCGAATTTCTTTGTGTATCTGTTTGTATTTGTCTTGATTACGTTGTTGTTTATGTTGTCTTCGCTTTTCCATTAGATCCATAATTTCGTCCGTCATCCATTCGTTATGCTTTCTCTTTCTGATCTGTGTTTTAACTTCCCTGTTTACTGCCAGAATCGTTCCTTTAATATCATTGACCATCTCTTCGATAGCATCATTTTGTTCTATTATTCGCATTCTTTCATTAATTTGATTTGCATAACTCTTCTTAAGATTTTCGTCTCTCATCAGTTCTCTTGCATTTATAGGCGTGCTGGTGTTTGTATTTATTCTCTTAATTTTTGCCAGTTTTAACCTCACATCTGCTATTAGCGGATTATGATCGGATGCAATATCAGCACCTGGATATGCTGCGATTCTTTTGATAGCGTTACGAAATCTTCTGTTTATTAAAACGTAGTCAATTTGGTTTCTAATTATTCGATTTGGACGGTCTCCTGGTGATTTCCAAGTATATAACTTACGAGGTGGGAGCTGAAACCATGTGTTCATGACGACAAAACCGTTCTCCTGGCAGAATTCACACAACAGGTCGCCTCTTTCATTTCTAACTCCAAGGCCGTACTCTCCAATTATGTCTTCATACCTTCCTTACCGTTAAAGTCGCCCATTATTATGTTTATGTCCTCTTTCTTTGTTAGTCTTATTGCTTTTTCCAGATCTTTATAGAACTTAGTTATTTCTTCTTCTGACTTATCTGCTGTTGGTGCATATGCTTGTGTCACATTTATGTTTACTGGTTTGCCTTTCATTTTGATCAACATGACCCTCCATTTTTTAGTAATAGAAAAACTGTGGTTCTGCTTATGTTAAAATGTTTTGCTGCCTCTGATAGTGCGCAGTTATCTTTTAATTTGGTTACAGTTATTACTTTAATACATATATTGTTGAGTTAAGTCGTTTGTTTTATTCGTTAATAATAATAAAAATAATAACAACAACCCTATTTTATGTAAAAACTATCATTTATATACTCTTTATAAAATTCAGGAATTTAAAATAATATCAAACTTTATACCTTAATAATTATTACAATTTATGAATTAACATATGTAATCAATTGTTTGTTGTTTGTTTGTTTATTTTATTATTTGTCTGTCATAATAAATATAATATAATGTCAGACCAATCAAATACACTGCTCAAAATGATCAAATCTGATTAAGAGTCGTATCAGTTTTTTAGGAACCAGCTGTACCTTAAATTTTTGTCTTATCTATTACTTTTGTGAGTCAAGTTCTGCTGCTACACCCTTTGTTTCTGATTTTGTCTCTTAGTGAAATTCTTAGAGTTGTTTACTCCATGACTCTGTCTCCTCGCCTAAAATCGGTTTAAACAGTAAAGTTATAAATAAATATATCGATTCTATTACAATTATAAAAATGATTTCTTTTTAGACCATTTAATTGAATCTCATACCTTTCCCAACATATTTTATATTTTCAACCCACCTATCTCTCTCGAAAAATCTAAATTCACATAACTTTCTACCACAATCATTGCCTAATTACGCCTAACGATATGTCATCGCCGACATATCTGTTTTCATCAATTCTGTACTACAATAAACCTGACATTTAATCAGTGTTGAACACTATGCAACCACCCACGCATCTTTCTTTGAATCTTCACAGTAAATCAAACACTCGAGCATTTAGAGTCTCAAATATAATTTACTTAAAAGTGGCAATTATGTAAGACGAACAAGACGTTTGCTACCTTAAACAAAATTGTGTTGAGAGTCACTTTGAATAGATAATTTTTAGTGTGGGTTGTAAGCTTTTTATCTCTACAGCATCCGCGTAGGCTACCGGGCACGAGGTACTTGTGCTTGTAATGTAGTTTCTGGTGTTAAACGAAGTACCTTCTACTAATTTTATTCTTTTGATCAATTTTAAAGATCATTAAACAATTTAGAACTACTCGTAAAGTTTTTCAAGAGAATTTTTAGTTGACTAAAGCATAATCGGTAAAACTTAATTTAACAATGGATTTCCCTTTTATAGACACTGTGGATCTTTGTATATGAGTCATTAATACTTGGCGAAATACAGCACATTATAGGGTTAAAATTAGTAAAATATCTTCATTTTTAGTTGCGTTATACGGTGATATTAAAATGTTAAAAACGAAAAATACATGTAAAAGCTTTGAAATCTATTAGTGTTCCTGTTTTCTGCGTATTTTATGTAATATTGATCCATTTTCTTTTATTAAATCTTGAGTAGCATGTTTATATCCTGCTGCATTTTGATCTTTATTTGATTCATTGTTTTATTTAATCTTAAGTCCGCACCTTTTTCATGGTTATAAGAACTCATATCTCCGATTTGAAACATCCCGTATAAAAATGAAACTGACATCCATCATTGATAAAATGCGGCAAATGCTTCTAGACCGGGAGGAAAAGAGAGAGCTGACAGTTGCCCGAAGGCGAAATGTTAGACCATCAATTAAAACACTGCCCAGTTGTAAACTATTTATTTAATTATTTATTTCGATGTTGAATTTGTATTGCGCAAGAGACACCGCCCATCATGAACAAAAAGGAAGGATTCTTGTACCAAAACAAAATAAAGCTATTTGTATGATCGAAACGAATGTTTATAATTAATTCCAAGTGTTATATCAATATATTAAATAAATTTGACATAATATGCATTGCATTTATACATTTATATATCTTTGAATTAATTTAAAAAGTATTTACTTAGAAATAACATATACAGAGATTAACAGGAAACTTGCATGTATAAAAAATTACTTTTTTATTAAAATAATTTAAATTACATTTAATACATGTTTTTTTCATGTAAATTTAAATCCGATACATCTTTTGACATTGATCTGTAAGCGTGACGCATCTTACTGGTTAAAAGTAAAATTACTATTAATTTTGATTAGCTAAATATAAACACAAGCATAAAGACACTGTCTGAAAAACGTGAAACAAAGTGCAATGGTGTATATAAAGTGTAAACTTATAAAACGAATAAAGTTAAAAGCAGCTTCGAAGAAGCTTCTTCGTCTACTGCTATATAGGCAAATTGCCTGTTTTTCTTCGACGTCACCTCCTGCCCTAATGATTCTTATTATTGGTAACTCATTCCAGGCTATTCTAAACCCTTTTCTCTGCCATTCCACTGATGCGGCTGTTCCATCTTGTTTTTCTTCCTTCTCCCATTCCCTAAAGTTGTTTATTCTGCATAGGTCTCTAATGTCATTACTCCTTGTTCTCTCTAGTAGTGCTATTTCCGGTTTAGATATGTACAATAAAAACTACAACGTCAATCCTGGCGCTGACGGTGTCGATGGCGCTGTGACCCACTGTTTAATACCTGCGAAAAATAAAATACAATTAATGTCATACAATGTAAACGGTTATTAGGGTGTGTTAATATACACAGATACACAATACATATACACAATAATAAAGACAGGTTAAAGGAATAGAGATTGAATGGGCCAATCAACACTCGGTCCAGCGAGGAACGGACAGCGAATAATCAGTACTCAGTCACAGGAAAGAATATGTCTGTTTTTAGATCAATGCTCCAAGACCGCGTAACGTACTGCCACTAGATCAACACTTATGGCGATGCACATCGTTACATCGTGAATTTGTTCCCGTTTTCAATATGGTTTTCCCATATTGCGTTTCGGCATCTCGCTACTCTGATTGCTTTTGTCACTTATTCTCTTACTTCCTCTTCAATGTTATTGTCGCTGGATAAGTTTATTTCCAGATATTTCACTTTCATTAAACTTTTCTATCAGTGGATGTTAGCCACAATTTCTACAATCTTGTTTCTGGGAACGGTTTTATCTCGTTGCCACGAGTCTATGTAAATTCAGTCCTTCCTAATCAGGGATTTTTTTCAACCACAAACAGTGCTCACAGCCAAGTCCAAGTTACGACAACCAAATGGCATATAGTATATCCTCCATTCATTCATAATACCCATTCTAAAATTCTTGAACCCTGCATCAGCTTGTACACGTCTAGTGAGTGAATACCATGAATTTTTGGAGTTGGTTGGTAGTCTTAAAAAATGTTAACCGCCTGCGATCTAATGCCTCCCAGTTATGCAAAACATGTTTGACTTCTTCGGGTTCTAAGGTACAGAATTTGCAGCTTAAGTCTCCATGAAAGAAGACCTGTGTAAGATGATATCCTTTAACTTGTGCCTGTCCAGTAAAGAAGCCTATTATGACTCTGAGCTAATTCCTGCTTGTTTTCGGCAGTACTTCAGCCATATTAGCACATGTCGATCCAATGTACATAGTGCCTTGTAATTGATCTGATATATTTTTATAGTGAGAGTTCGAGTCCAGATTTTTTCCGGCCAGTGATGGTGCTTTTTGGCACTTCTGGAACGAAGTATTTTGTAGCTGAACCTTTTCTGGCAAGTTCTTTCGTTGCCGTTTATTCCCTGATGACATGGAACGTATACCATTATGATACACTGTTATGTTCCTACAGTATATCAATTTCTTCTCTTCATTCCAAAATTAGCCTATAGTCCATCTTAGGATTTCTCCTCATTATGTAAAAATAAAGTCCGCTTGAATTTTTATGTAAAAATATTGATTCGCTTTAGTTCGAAAGCCCTTATGATAATTTCTTTTGCACAATGCAAGATTACAGATTTCATTTTGGAATACAGCCTTCTATGTTCAATGATTATCCAGATGGTGGTGTAGTCATAGGTCCATTATTTATTGGTTGGTAAAGGTGTCCTCAAGGTTTCATTATTTTCATCAGTAAATTTTTATTGTTGTCTATTAATCTTTTTTTAGTTTTTTTTTTAATTCTGGCTATACAAATAGTTTTCTTATAAATAATATTGATTGGAAAATGATCAATTTTAATTTATAAAATCAAAAAAAAATAATGAATTTAAAAAAATAATTTATTATTTTGAGGCTCTGAGTACAGGCAAAGGCACGATTTCAAGAAGAACCTAGATCGAGCATTTAAGAATAACAAATTTATATAAAAATGAGTCTGTTCGCCGTGGTTTCTTATTTAGTTAATAATATTGATGTAGACATATTTGAGATTAAATGATTTATGTTTTATTGACGGATTTCATTCAAGACTTCTTGAATTTGGTAACGGATCTCAAGTAGGTGATTGTTTGATTGGGGTAACTTATTCAGAAGGTTTTGTTCATTTCCACTAAAACAAAAAATCACAAATTTTTTTCGTAATAACATTGTAATTATCCATGCCGTGTGAGAACGTGCATTGCCTTGTTAAAACAGGCGTTAAATTGATATTGATAGGCAAAATTATGTTTCTAGTAGTCTTCTAGTCTTTTATTGTGTCCTATATATTATTTAGTAAAACCCAGTTGATCAGGAAATATTTCGATATAAAACAGAAACAATTCCACCAGCAGAAGTGCTACTAACACGGCGTAATTCATGAGTTTATGAATGAAATTCCAACGCCCTTAAAAGAACAATTACTGTCGCCTTCGTTCGGCAGTCATGAAAAAATACATCCTTAAAAGAAGATACCACTACAAAAGCACGCGTATGCCAGAAATGGGTTTCGTCCTTGCCCTGGGACATCCATAATTGGCAGTCGGCTCTCTCGCAATCGTTTTATAAAACCTCCTACTATAGACTACAAAACACACCCTTAGGACAGTCGTGCGTTCATTCATGCAAGCTCCTATGAATCATTTCGAAGTGCCCACGCTATCGAGGGATTTTATTGTGGTTGGATGGTGTCGGAGAAATGAATGTGATTCTCCCGCGGTTTAGTTAGATTTGAATAATGAGGAGTTAAGCTCGGGACTCTTTAATTTGTTTTATTTAACGTTGTGACTGTGTGTGTATAAATTCAACGGCGCAAGCAGTCTCTAGACGGTCAATATTATGATCAATTTATTGCATTATAATTTTGCATAATAAAATTCACATTTGATTTATTAAATAAAACGAATGCAAGTTATTATTCCACAAAAAATTGTAAAATATTCCTAGATTGTATAATGAATATCAAGCTTTTTCTGATAGAAATAATTGTACACTCTTTTTCTTCTTCAAGTGCTCTGTTCTAACAAATACTGACGATGACTTCTGCAAACTTTTTCCAGTCTTGAACCTTTCTTATTAATGGCCGGAAGTCTAAACCAGTTTCTTAGCTACGTCATATGTCGTTAAACATGACCTTGTCTACCCTCAATAATTGGTCCTTTCATTATCAGCTTTAAGAAGTTATATCTCTCGTGCCGTATCCAAGATGAGTGGTTTTTCGCTTTTTTTGCTATTTCTAAAAGTTCTTGATCCACACTTATTGGTTCTTTGTTTCAAGCCATTATTCGCATTTGTCATTTGTCTCTTAGACTTTGGTAACATATTTTTTTTCTGTTCTTGTTAGTTCTACCATTTCTTATTCAGAATATTTCTTTAATGTTCTTATAGATCCTTCTGTCATCATGTCTTTCGTAAAAATTGTAGTTTGTCACATATTCCTGTCATCCCCTATTTTTTTTGCTTTAATTTAATTTTTGTTTTTCGCAGTCTATGCATCTCTTGTTATCTTTGTGCTTGTACTGTCTTCTTCCATCCATTAACCCTAAAATATTTTTGGTCATCCAGGGTTTATTTGGTGTTTGTTGCCTTCTTTTGGAATTTTCTTCAGATTTGTGCAATATCATTTCTAGCACGTTCCATGTTGTCTGAATCTTCTATTCCGCTATCTTTGACAATTTTTGCTTTTATGCTTTAACAATTTTTATTCATACTTTTGTAGTACCTTTTTTTTATATCCTTTTCTTGTAGTAATGTTATATTTTCTTGTCTTATTTTTTGTGGAACTTTTTCAGCGAAGACTCAAATTTAGCTGCTGGTAAATTTTGATCTGCGGGATCATCGCATCGTTTTTACGATCTTTCTAATGTAGTTTTCAAAATTGTCTTGGTATTTCTTAATTTCGATGTATTATAGTCTTGGATATGGCAATTTGAACCATTTGTTTATGAACCATTTTTTTTTTGGCCTGAGTCATGTCACCTCTATCATTTCGCCTTCCCATTCAATAATAATATAGTCGACTCATTTCTTTGTAATAAACCTTGTAGATGTTCATAAAATTGTTCAACTTTATTATCAGATTTATCTGCTGTTAGTGCGTATACTTCTTCTTCTTTTTCTTTTTACTATTTTTTTTTTCTTTCTTCTTTTTTTTATTCTTCTACTTTTTTATATAAATATGACTGTTTTTCAATGTGCCTCCAGTTGTCGTTCCATCGTTTACGTGGTCTTCCTACTGATCGTCTTCGTATTGGGGAACCATCTCTTGCCGTCTTTACTACTATATTTGTTGTCATTCGGCTTATATGATCGTTCCTTCTACTCTTCTATTTCATACCCAGTCCTTGATGTTCTCCACCTTGCATCTACGTCGTATATCTTTACTTCTACCTCTGTCATATAGTGTTTTACTTTCAATTCTTTTAAGTGTTTTCATCTCTGCTGTTTCTAACATCCTTTGTTTCCTTGTTGTATCAGGTCGTGTTTCTGTCGCGTATGTTATTATTGGTTTGATGACTGTTTTGTAAATTCTGCCTTTCATTTCTTTTCCGATATTTTTATTACTCCATATTGTTTCATTCAGGCAATATGTGGCTCTGTTTGCTCTATTCACTTGATCTCCAACTTTTGTTTCGAGCTTTCCGTAGCTAGCAAATGTGATGCCTAGATATCTATACTTCATCACTTGTTCTATTACCTGACCTTCCAGCTCCAATTTACATCTTAAATTTGCTGTTATAACCATGTTTTTTTTTGGGGAAACTCACAGGTTAAATTTTCTGGTGCTTATATTAAATTAGTGCAGCATACGTTGTAAATCACCATCACTATGAGAGAGTAGTATTGCGTCGTCTGCGTGATTATTTTAAGCTGTTTTTCTCCCATTTGGTATCCTTTTTTAGTTCTTACTTTTTTTATTATTTCATCCATAATCAGGTTGAACAATAGAGGACTCAGGGAATCTGCCTCTCTTATCCCATTGCCAGCTTCAATAGGGCCAGTTAGTTCTTCCTCTACTTGTAGTAGTTTAATTTTAATACAATAATAATCAATATGATCCTTGAGGTTTCGTTTTAATCCTTTTTTTGTTTCTTGATAAAGTTTATTTCCTAGGATTGTGTATTTTTTATTAGATGCAGTTAAAAGCACTCTTTTGATACGTTATAAAAAGGTGATGCAAATATATGATGAATTCATTATAAAAATTACTCCAGCTCTCATATTTTATTTATTTATTTTTGTGAAAAGATTCCACCGTTTTGCTAAAGTCTAACGCAGTGGAAAGGATTTGAATATGGACCTGCAGGGCACAATCAATTACAAGTAAATCATCTTAACCACTTGCACTCCGCAGCTTGACATAAGATGGTTTATAATATCTAGCTATTGTACCTAACGAGTAAATGCTTTTAATCTCGAATCCTAATTTGTCATCAGTTTTTCAGACAGAATATCCGGGCCACATAAATGTAACAAATCAATGTTTTTTAATTTTTACGTTGATTCAACAAATAAGAACAAAAAAAAACAAGACAACGAAAATATTGTTTTCAAATTATAAATATATTGGCATTTAAAGATGTCTGGAATTGATGTGCCAAGTCTTTATTTTTGTTTAAAACGTATTAGACTCGAATAATGTAATGAATACCTAGTAAATGTCGAATAAGGGAGACACTATGAGAAGGGCTAGAATAAGACAAACTCGGCGTAACTATCGTACTCTGGCTTTATAAATAACCATTAATAATTGTTATTATATATATATATATATATTGTATATTTGAACATTAATAAAGTGTTATTGTTTTCAGCAACCAACAACATCATTGAAGAAGCCACCTACTCCGGTATTATAGACCCCAGTCCGGAATGGCATACTCTTAACCATAGAGGCCCTCGTGCACGACTGACATACAGAGTGCGCGTCATATGTGATACGCATTACTACAATTCCACGTGTACAAAATTTTGCCGACCAAGAAACGATTCTTTCGGTCATTTTATCTGTGATCAGAACGGTGAGAAGCAATGTATAGACGGGTGGAAAGGAGCTACATGCGAGAAAGGTAGGAAGTTATTCTTATTTTATTACTTATAAATGTAGTTTTTTAGTCAAAACACTACTTATTATCTGTACTTGTCTCATATAACGTAATCTTTTTAATGGTCTAGCTGGATACTTTTTAGCGTTGGTCTGTTGAATTTTACAAATTTCTTACCAGTATATATCTATGTTTAATAGGTTTCATCTATTCTATTCAAATAAGTTTTTAATTGCCTTTGAAGCAGGAATTGAAGTGTTTCTTCCTTATATACTGCCAATTACACCGATTATTTTGTATTTTGCTATTGCAGAATTACCTATTGTAGTTTATATTTTTTAAACTACGGTTTCCAAATACTATCATTCTCTTATTTAAATTGTATAAACTTTGCGTTGTGTTTATTCTTCTTTGCCTATTTGACAGTGGTAATAAAATCATTCCCAAAATGAATTTGACTCCGCTTAGACAGAAATTAGTTTTCTTATATTTACTTTTATAAAACCTTAATATTACTTCCATTTTTGGCTTGTTTTTATTATTTGTTTAGATATTTTTTTGTTTTTTTGTCAGTATTTGCTTATATCAGTGATCATGCGTGTGGACATATTATGTGGATATATGATTGACCTGATTTAACGCAAGTGTATCTTGTTACTGAAATTTATATCCTCTATTTTCTGTATTTTATGTCTATTTAGTTTATTTTAATATGGTAGAATACTCAGGTGTTCTGAATTTGGATAAGCTACTCTTAAGACTTTTTGCTCATCTAAATTGTATATAATCTGTTAAAGTTTTTGCTTCTGTTGCTTGAGATATGATTTTACTGAGGACAAAATATTTATCCCATTTTTGCCTTAAAAAAACTAGTAAAAATAATTTTGAATGACTTTTATTTATATTTGTATTGTTTTATTTCAGCTGCTTGCAAACCGGGTTGCCACCCAATTCATGGAAAATGTGAAAATCCTGGGGAATGTTTGTAAGTACATATGATATTTTAAATAAACCTTATATAGTTACTAAGTTACTAAATTATTTTTACTGTCGTATTTGACTAATACATTAGCAATTGCTATTTTGAGATTTAGAGAAGTTAGACAGGGATACGTTTTATAGCCACAAAGAAATTTTCAAAAGCACGCTTAATAATATCAAAAAGGAAGTCACCGTTAATGGAAAACTAATCGAAAGCTTAAGTATGAATGGCGGTGAAATGGAATTACTATAAACGCTAAATAAACGAAATATATGCTAAATACAAAAAGACAACAAAAAATATACACCACATCACAAAAAAATATCAGTACTTGGAAACTTTGATCAATGAAACCAAATAATATTTTCAATATTATTACATGAAGCTGAGACGTAAACATTAAAAAAATGTAATTTAAAAAGAATCGAGGCTTTCGAACTCTGGTTATACCACAGAGTATTAAAAATATCATGGACTGATAGAATTACAAATCCGGCGGGCGTAATTTCGGCCGGTAATCCCTTGGCCTACCTGCATAAATCAAGGGGTACCATTTATGACAGGGGTAATTTCGGCCGAGGGGTTGATGTTTACGATGAGATTAAAATATTGGTAATTACGCTTCATAGTTTCTGTAAAATATTAATTGTGTATTTATTTGGAAATACCTAATCCTGTGTACCTGTCGGAAATACCTTTAATTTACTTATCTCTTTATTCTAATAACTATGTTGTACCTACTTAAGATTATTCCTTTAAATGTATAAAATTCACAAATAACAGGTATAAAATTATTATAGCTAGTCAGTATTATAACTTATCTTGAAGCTACTAGTCGATAGAAAGCATAAAATATATTATTTGTATACGATGGCATCTGTTTCAGTAATTAAGAGTTCACGCGGTTGTGACTTACTAGTTGTAGAAAAGTTTCAGTTTTGTAAACAGGACGTATTAAAAAGTGGTGAAGTACGTTGGAGGTGTATAAAGAAAAATTTAAGATGTTTAGCCAAACTGTACACTGTTGGTGCGGAATACACAGTTACTAGAAGTGAATTAATCCACAACCACGAGTCCGATGAAACTACGTTGGAGAGAAAAATAGTGACGACTTCATGCAAGCGCAAAGCTGAGGAAGACATATCGGAGAAACCTTCAAAAATTATTAAAAGCGTTCTTTCAAATCATTTGCCAGAGAATTTGTCATCGATAGATGTCAGTCTAATAAGAAGAAATTTGTACAACAGCCGCCGTAAGCTCTTACCAGCCCTGCCTAAGGATATTCACGATGTACATTCTGTACTCGATAGTTATGGACCGAAAACCACAACAGGTGAAAATTTTTTGTTTATTAACAGCACAGCTGATAATATCATTGTTTTTTCTTGCCATACAAATATAATAAGTTTATGTAAAATGAAAGATTTTTACATGGATGGCACATTTTCTTATTGTACAAAATATTTTTATCAGTTATTTACCATCCATGGACTGGAAAATGGGCATTATGTTCCTCTTTTGTATTGTCTGTTGCCCAATAAGACCAGTGACACATATATGAGACTTTTTCTGTTGGTAAAATCTAAAATTTTTGAACTTTATAATATTGTTTTTGAACCGAAGGAGGTATTTGTGGATTTTGAAATCGCAATTCATAACGCATTAAAAGTTGTCTTTCCCAAAACCAAACTAAATGGTTGTAGATTCCACTTGCACCAGGCGTGGTATAGGAAAATACAATCATTAGGGTTAACCCAAATGTATAAAGATAAAAACTGCGAGGAAAGCAAATGGCTTACTCATACTTTTGGGCTAACTTATTTAGACCCCTCTGAAGTTGAAGATTGTTTCATATTTGATCTCATGTCATACAAACCGGACCATAAACTTATAGATAAATACGCAGACTATTTATTAGAAAACTACATAGCGCCAGAATCTCATTTTCCACCAAATATATGGGCATATGAAAACCCATCAATTAAAAGAACCACAAATGCCTGCGAATCATTCCATTCGCACTTTAATTCTAGTTTTTATTCAAGTCACCCTTCTATATTTATTTTTATAGAAAAATTAAAAGATTGTCAGATCGATGCATATTTAAAAATAAAAAATTTAAATATTCCAGCAAAAATTAAAGACAAACAAGTAAAAAACAAACTAAAATTTATCGAAAACATGGTAAATATGCTTCGATCTGACAATATTTCTAGAATTAATTTCGTTAAATCTGTATCACATCAAAACGTTTTTTAAAAATTTATAGTTTACTTAATTTATAGAAATAAGTTGATGTAATAATTTTATTGAAATAAAGAAATATTTTAATATAAAGCATTCTGTTATTTTATTTGATTTGCGGCCGAAAATACCTATGAGATAAGGAAGCAACTTAAAACCTCCGGCCGAATTTACCTACCGGCTTTTAGTACCTGCTCTTTTTCCGGCCGAAATTACGTCCGCCCTTACAAATCAAAGAAGTACTGGAGGAGATTGGTAAAAAAACAGAACTAATCACCACTATACAAACAAGAAAACTGTAGTGCCTAGCCCACGTGATGAGAAGACCAAAATATAAAATTTTAAGACGAAGAAAATCGTTATGATTGCCAACCTCCGTAGGGACTCTAAGAAGAACTCCATATATGTAGTTTTTTCTGGGATATGAACGAAAAATCAACCACTTATAAAAAAGTTTTTTTGTGAAAAGAAACGATGCAATACAACCAGCCACTACTCTTAATATTTATGTACTACGCGAAAGCGTATTACTCAGCGGACCAAAACATAATAATTGCTGCACTAGGCGATTGTAGACTAGTATAGTCTACAAACTAGTATAGGCGATTGAAAGTGTAAACATTAATACATCAACATTTAAAAACGTTCAATGTTTATAATGCTGCTAGACTTTATGTTTAAAAATATTGAATGGGAAAACATGGGAAAACATTGATACAGATGTAGTCTGACTATGTCTCAGGACTAGCAACCCCAATTGCGAGTCTTGCGTTTCCATCAAGTAAATCTGTTTAAAACTTTAACATTATATAAATTTTTCAGCAATAATGTAATAACAAATTTAATATCATTTAAAGGGTTTGTACCCACATATTTAGTAGCTTCAATCATGTATACCTGGTAACAGTACTGATGAGGAACTCGTTAGTCCGAAAACGTGGTTGTTTTTTAAATATACATATATACCAGCATTTCTGTGTCTTATTGACCTATAGAAAGCGTTTGGCAGAGTCAGAATCAAAGATGTAATCCATCTTCTGTATAATAGAGAAGTTCCCCTAAATATTATAAAAACTATCGAAACAATCTACCAAAAAAACAGACACAACAGGTCAGAATAGATGGACAATTTACAGAACCTATAGAAATAGGCAGCGGAATAAGACAAGGGGATTTATTGAGCCCCATGCTCTTAAATTTGATCATGAATGAAATCATCAAAAGCGTAAACAAAGGAAGAGGATACACAATGGTAAACAAAGAAATAAAAATACTTTGTTAAGCATACGACGAAATATCGATAGCCCAACATGAAGATAGTCTGCAAAGACTGCTACACAGATTTAACATAAGAGCAAAATAATTTAATATGACAATCTTATCTCAGAAAACCAAAACAATAGTAGTCAGCAAAAAATAAACCAGATGTAAAATATAAAAAATAATGGCATCAGTATTAAACAAATAATAGAAATAAAATACCTGGAAATTACACTGTCTTGGTATGGAGACCTGGACAAAGAAGTGAGAGATCAAGTACAAAAAAAATCGGTTGCCTGTAAAGTCGGTTTTACGGGCGAAAATTTTACGTGACAACGTCTTTTTCTCGGTAGAATATTTATTGATATGAATATTATTAAATTGCACAATAGGAACAAGGAATTGAATGAAAATAAGAATTGCACAAATTTTAACTATAGAAATATATTTTGTTTACTAAAACATTGTACATGTAAACTTAAACTTAACTAATTTCTATTTGAGTGATTTTGTTGAGGATAGGACGACGATTCAACGCGCCTAATTCTCTAGTGCTACGCGCGCAGCGGACCGATCATGTTTGAGTGGGAGAGAGACGCAAGGCATTCGCCGGTCCGGCGGGCCTCTCTCTCGTTCGGTGACTCACCGTAACAGACGTGAGCGGGCGTTACACTTTTTCATGAATGACTCCGAGCCACAACCTAATTTAAGACGTTGTCACGTCAAAAGCAAATAGACTCGCAGGATGACTTAATAACACTATATGACGAAATAGACACATAAACACTGAGATGAAGTTAAGAATTTATAAAGCCAGTATAAGACCAATAATGACATATGCCGCAGAAACAAGACCCGACACAGCTACAACGCAAAGGTTACTTGAAACTGCAGAGATGAGAGTACTGAGAAGAATTACTGAGAGATCAAAAGAGAAGTGAAGATTTCAGAAGAAAATGTAACGTAAAGTGTATAAATGAATGGACACAAAATAGAAAAAAGAATGGAATAACCACATAACCAGAATGGAGGAGACCCGTGTTGTCAAAATAGCAAGAGATAAGTCACTTCCATAGAGGTATTAATCCACTAATGAACAAGCAGAATTGCTTATAAAGAGGAAGAAGAAGCCCTTTTATAAACGATTTTTTAAATAAAATATTTGCAATTGATGGTATACAGCAGACTACAAAAAAGTTAAAAAAAAGTTCTTGTGAAAGTAGAAAATGTTAAAGTAGTCTTATGTACAGCTATAGACGCAAGATAGCAAAGAGACAGAGAGAGACTGGTTAGTTGTATTAAAAAAGTTCTGCCTGAAGAACAAATGAAATTATGGTAAAATAAAAACTTTGTTGATGTATGGCCTTGGTAGAAATTATGACAGTTATCCTAATTTTACACCATTCTCATGATATAAGTATCGTACGTACTAGCAAATTGATCGAAAGTGGTTTGTGATACGTAAGGTTAATCATCATTTTTATCTTCTATTAATGCAGCTTTCCTTGTGCAATTGGTCGCTTCGAAACAGACAAGCTATTAGTGTATCTATTCATTATTTTAACGTTTAACGGTATATAGTTTTACCAAATATAGCATTTAGAAGGCCAATTATGTTAATTATATAACGTTCAATTAGGTCTAAACAAACATATATTAGTCGGTGAGTACATGTGGAGTAAAAATATATAAAGGAACATTATTTAAATTATAGTTAATTAAACAGGTAGTTAGCGAATAATTATAGAGATTATATTGTATTCAAAAGAGAAATAATTTAATTTTCTGAGCTAATGAATCAAATGATCGCAAAGAAATATTTACCGTAGATCAACACAAGGTTTTACGAGATAGGTTCACAGTGGATTATATTTTTTACGTGATTGTGAATAGAAATTTTCCTGTTACATCACAAGTACTTAAAACCTGTACACAATATGAAAAAAAAACTATATAATATAACATAACAACAAAGGAGAAAAGATAACGATATTAAACTATCTTTTGCCATGATCATTGTTCCCTTTATTAATCCCTATGTGGGATTACCCCCCTTACATTTCTCCATAAGCTGTTATCTTGTGCCCTTATTGTGGCATCAATTCAGTTCGATCACCTATTTAAACGCTCATTCGTCAACATGGATTTGTTATTCTTTCTTAACTGCTCATCATATACTATAAATACTTTATTTTTATGTTTTTCATATGTCAGTCATTCGGATCGTGTCATCAGTCTTTTCATGACTGAATTTAATTGTGCAGGATGGTGATGTAAATCGGCATGTAGATATCTGTCGGTATGTGTGGGTTTTCGGTATATTGTGTGTTCCATGTGCCCGTCTTCTTTATTATTAACACATCTAAAAATGGTAGTTGTTCGTTTTCTTCCAGTTCTATGTAGTCTTTAAGAAGTCTATTAGACTCTTGAGTCGGCGAGTGGCCAGGCAGTTTTGACATTCTGTGAGAATGTGCTTGACGGTGATAGAAATATCATTGCAGTAGGAGCATAACTGTTGGTCTATGGAGGACATAAGATGTCCGTGTGTCAAGCGTGTGTGTCCTATCCTCAATTTTCGTATTGCTATCTTCTCTTTTCTGTTCAGGAATGCTAGAGATAATTAGCTGTAAACATTAGGTTGTATTTGTCTGAGCTTTGTGTCTTTGGTGATCCAAAGTTCCTGTCACTTGCCTTGGATATTTCTTTTGAATTTTGATTTTATATTTTCTTGTCACAAGTGGATTGTTGATTCTTTTGAAATGTCCCAAATCCGTTATTTTAATCCTTTTAAATTATTTTTTCACGTTAGGCACTGCCTGCGCCACGCTATCTGCTATTCTTTCTTTTCTCCGAAAGGTGTAGCCATTTACTAACTGGTTAATTCTAAAGCTTTGGAGCAATTACTAATTTTTAACAAGTGTATGTTCTTCCCATTGCAAAGCTTCACTTTGTAGCTTACATAAAAATTGTCTTATATTGCTTTTAAATTTATCTTCATTCTAAATTATGTCTGACCAACTCAAACGTTTTAATGTCTATATAGCAAATCTAGATATTATCAAAACTCGTATAATTTTCGTCTAACCTTAATTTTGAAGAAAGCTGTGGGCGTTTCGAGAAGAAAAAACAACAGAAGTTATACGCTTTAATTTACTATATCGTTGGCTGCGAAGTATTTACCGTCCAAATTATAATCTCTGTTATAATATCCTCGAGCTAAATATATGTATCATGGTGCTTATTCTTTAATTCCTTCTGTTAATTTAGATTTGGATCTACATATTCGAGATTAAACAAAATTAATTTTCGGCATTTTAATTTACAATGATACCGAACAGGTGAACGGTTGTTATCTTGGGGGTGGAATCTACATTGGAAGAATATCAACGTCTTCATATGCTAGGGGTTGGATATAAAAGGATGTCTTTAAATTATAGTAACCATAAACTCATAAATAACTTAAATTATTTATATTTTATTTTTTTTGTTTTTAATTCTCCTTCAGTATTCATATCTGTTACACAATTAGGTAAATTAATAAAAAAGTGCAGTTAAAATAACAAATTACTTTCTTTGTACTAATTCTTGTGCGGATTGTCATACATTTTCTAGGCAGGGATGATTTATTAGCGCAAGCATAAAAAATACTGACCAAACTTACAAAATATAATTAAAGATAACGCACAGTAACCTAATAGTTTCTTGACAGACGATCTAAAAGATATAAATGCTTAAAAAGCTTTTCGTGTTGAGGTTTTTACTCAGAAAATAATTTCAGCATAAATAATATGGTCTTCTGGGATTTATAAATATGCTTTTTTCTTCTCGTTGTTTCATCAACAAAACTACAGTTAATGGCATCTAGCTACCGAGCCTATATCATGTTTGTTGCTTTCTGCACATATGATGATCTCTACATAACATATGAGGACATCAGAGAGAGGGTATGAATATATACGTTCAATTATATCCACAAATTTAAGTATGACGTGACAAACGATTGGAAAACCAATATTTATTAATAGCCGAGATTAAGTTTACAAAAGGTACACAAGCGAGAATAATACAAAAGATTAAAATATGCGTCACATGAAACAATAGATTGGCCATGGCAGGTCGTCAATAAATTGACCATTAGGTATACAAGAAAATACAAATCAAGCGATTGTGTAGCTGCTTAGAATTGGAGGTGTGAAAAACACATTAATAAGCAAAAAAGTTTGAGAATTCGGTAAATGGTTACGCATTATAAGAATATCTCCACACAAAATGCAATCGGAGAGAAAAGATATGATTTTATGTTATATATAAGTATTAATAAATGCAATTCAAAGGTGAAATGTACGCACTAAAAGTAATATTAATACAGCCAAATAAGCCGTTCATTAATAATGAATTAATAAAATTATTAACACAAACAAAACAGTAATAATTAGCGATACAATAAAAAATCTTTAAGCAAACGTAAAATGTTCTTCAGGGTCAAAAAAGTTCTCAATCCGCGGCACAATGTGAAATTCACAGATTCAGATTAACAAAATAAATTCGCAACAAACGTATCTACAAAGTGAATAGTACTTGATATACAACAGCAACAATGTAAGTTTACAACTCACTACAGTTTTTACTCAAATCTTGAATCACCACGTGGTAGTGCGGAGGATAGAGCCTGCTACCGCGTACCAAAGAGACGTCTGTCTTGCAGCAGCCCAGGATCAAAAGTAAGTTGAGATTTTAAAATTTATCTAATAACTAATGGTGAACTCTGCCAATTTGATTCGTAATTAATTATTATTTACATAAAGTTGCGAAACTGCAACAATGTTATCAGTGAATCCACGGGTGTTTATTTCGTTATTTCTGATTTACACCTGACCTATATATCCATAAAAAAATGTTTATTAACAATTATTGGGACGTACCGTTGGGACTCAGAATTTCCCTATTCATTATGTCCAGTATTGAGTAGAAACGTCAAAATCATAGTCTCAGACCGGCACTGGGGAAATAGGAAGTAATAATTATTTGAAAATTTTTATTTATGATATCCACATACCAAATTGACTAAATAATGAGGTATTACACAATGTGTATTTCTAACAACACATTAGGATTTTTAAAATCATATTTTATACTAGATTTCGAAATTTATAATCTAGAAAAATATAGAAATGACATAAAAGAAAATAGTTCTTACAGTCGTATAATTCTCTGTATTACCTTTATTTGCATTTATTATGATTTTTATTCTTGCTTTCCTTCTTCGTTTTATTACCGATTATTAAACAACGCTATTACACAATGTAAAATCTCTCCTTTGCTTTTTTAAAAGCCTTCTTTATATAATATTAACATTCATATAAAATACGTAATATCATTAATACGAGTCGCCACTGATTAAAACCGAAATCATACAAACGATTTCACTTTTACGTATCGTAATAAAGGTAAAAATCAAAACGTAATCTGTAGGTTATAAAAAAACAATGAATTCTGCTTGCAATATAATGTCTACAACCTCCAATAACGAATAAACGACAAAACAGTCACTGACTATTTAAAATAACGACCCAATAAATCCCAGATTTATATCGAATCCTTTTAGGTAACACTTGCGTTGTAAACTTGTACGCCTATGTCACAACATGTCTTGCATTAGACCATATTGATCGCGAGTTTGTAGAGTACAGATTAAATTATAACAATCGATCGATGGATCGCGCTCGACATAAAGAAGACACGTCAATTACCGCAAAAGTAAATCAGATTTTGATTAGGAATTTGATCTGAAATACGTGAGAAAGTGTCTCTAATCTTTGCGGAAATGTTTCCTTAATCTACCTTAAAATCAAGTTTATGGTACAAGTTTTGCTGTTTTCTTGTGCAGCTTTGGAATTGTTCTACCTCGTTAGGATATTTTACTCTTTCGAGATCGAAAAAAGGTATTACAGATATACTTTAAACCAAATATAGCAAGTTAAATAATTTGTTTGACGTAAACGGATCTGTCACGTTAATCAATCTTGGAGCAAAACAATAAAACAACTGTTTTATTGTTTTGTTTCTCGATTAAAATTTTTTGATCGTGAGATGAAAATACTCGAAAAAAAAATGTCAAAATTTGTTAGGTTTAGATTAAATCTCGCTCAACAGCTTTTCTTTAAGTTTCTTCCTAAAATCTTTCAATTTATTCATTTCGTATTTGAAAATTTGTTTACTATTTGTATTTCATTTGGTTTATTCAAAAACATAAAGTAAATGAAATATGACGATAAGATGACACCATTAACATATAAGTGCAGCGACTACTAAACTAAACAAAGAACTAAAAAAATAAAATATGCATCTCGTCGATATAATGAAAAGTATTACCAAATGTCAGACATAATAACAAAGCTTTACGATTCGCGACTGGATCGAGCTATAAATACAACTACCGATTATAGTTGTAAAAAGGTTGAGGTAGGGCAGTACGATCATGTAAACAGTAATTAAATTGTCATGAAAGATGGTAGACATATATTAATCGATACGTTTTAGAAAACAAACAAGTAATGAGCTATTTAGCGAAACGAGAGTTAATTAAAATATCGCATTCATTAAGGAAGATTTAGTGGTTCATTATACAAAGAATAGCAGCAATCTGAAAAGAAACTACTACAAGAATTCTGCGTTAAAAAGAAGGAAATTTATTGGTCTGATTTAGTGTAAAACACCGCTATTAGATTTTATGAACAAATAAATTTAATAATTAGAAAATAGCTGACAAACCCCGAATACAAAAATAAAATCAAGTTGAAAAAAAATTATTTTGAGCAAGCCATGAATTTGATATTTAAATACCGTAGGTCGGTAATTGGTCATAGATTAAATGTCACATTATCAGGATTTGGTTGCAGATTATAAAATAAAATACACATTTTTTATTAAATTGTCGATTTATTAGACAAGTCTAACTATTTTTCAGAAACTAACCATATTATTATTTTCTTAATATGTTTATTAAAAATAATTATGGGCTAAATATATAAACTCAAAAAAAGTTCAACGTAATTGTGGTTTTCAAGAAATATATGAATTAAGAAATTGTTAACCTTCTAAATTTACCAATTATTGCTTTGCGGTAACAAATTTGACAGCTGACTTACTTCCCTTCGATCTTGCAGGCAAAAATGCATTTCACGAAGAAAAAATCTGCCAACAAAAAAATGGTTCCGCATTTTAATGATTAAACAAGCAATTTCATAAGGACACAAAAAGAATCAACATAATACCAAAAACCATCCAGAAATTCTCACAAGAAGGGAGCTAAAGGTAACAACAATACCATATGTATCAGAAAAATTAAAAAAGGTAGGAAATAAATACATCACAATAACATTTTAAACAATCAACACACCAAGGATCTATTCTGTCCAAAACCAAACCTCACAACACACAGGAGACATCAAAGAACTACATTTTTAAAATACTTTGTGAATGCAACACTTTTTATCAGGGAGAAACCACAAGACTGAACACAGAGTACAGTGGAAAGATGCATCAAGGATCATGAAAGAAACAGCTGGCAAAATGAGGAAATTCAAAAATCTTACTAAATGAAGAAAAGTGTAGCAACAGATGGAGCAGGTTTTGGTTACCAATATTAACAGAAAAAGTCAACAATAAGTATATATCAATATACCAAGATGTAACCTTTTTTATTTTGATGTAGCTAGAAAAGCACCAATTGATATAATGCGAACGGCAGCTATATGATTGGTGGAGAGCGACTCGTGGGTTGAAACTAGCGTTTGAACTTGGTATTTGGTTTAACAGAACAAATTATCACAGATAAGAAACAAAATTAAATTTGGGCACTGTGCTTATCAAAAGGCAATGACTCTAGTAAAATAAAGTAAAAGTGTAACATTGTTTTATTACTCTGGTAGAAGTTAATAGAAATTTTACTGGTAGACAAAGATATGGCCTTGAATTTGCCAAAGATCCAGCAGCTCTCAAGCTTTAGGTAACGAAGAGGTGTAACATAATATAGCTTATCGTTGCTGATGGTCCGTCTCTTGAAAAATCAAACACTGACTCTACGCTTAAAACAAATCTCGGAAGATTTATTGTATTAATTAAGAATAAATCTGTATTTAGCTCTGAGATTGATATGATATTGTTACGACTATATATTTCTGAATATAAATACTTGTAGCAAAATTACTGCAGTTAGAACAAAATTAAACAAACTGCCAGGGAAAACGACCCAACCAGAAGTGACTCTTTTCTCTTCAGAAAGTTACCAGTTCGAATACAAGATCAAACTTTCTAATCCATTAATTTAAAAAAAGGTACTAAGATTTATGGAAGAAAGTTGTGTATGTCTAATCGAGCGTTACCTCCCGTAGCTTAGAGGATAAAATAATCTATAGTCCTTATCCCGGGAAATAAAGCACGTTGCGCTTTCAAAATTATTGAAAGGGCAGTTTGAAAATTGCAAAGCGACATGGACACTCGGTAGCGCCGTATATTGAAGAATAAAATAAAAATTCAAAAAAATAAAAATTAAAAATCTTACATCAACATTAATGAGTTAATAGAGACACATCATCTACAATTAACTACATAAACAAAGAAAGATCAGAATTTCACATATAAACTGAAAGAAAATTGAATTAGGATGTAGATTAAATAATAATATTCTTCTTTTTGTAGTTCCTTCTCCTATCGGAGTTTGGCTATCATCACAGCTATCCGTATCTTATTGGCGGCTGCTCTGAAAAGATCTACTGAGCTGCAACTATACTCTCTTAGGTTTCTTAGCCAGGAAATTCTTCGTCTTCCTATGGATCTTTTACCCTTATATAGCACCACATCTCAAATGATTCCAACTTCTTTATATTATCCACTTTTAGCTCCAGAGGAACGTCTCGATTAACACACATTGTTTTGATTTTTATAGATGCTTGTCTTGCAATTTCAATGCGTGTCCTTATTTCTCTACCATGGTCATTGTTTTCATTTACCCAGGTTCCCAGATATTTGTAGTTATTCACTCTTTCTACTTGTTTTCCCTCGATATCTAGTCTTCTTACTGTATGTTGCTTAGAAATAATCATACACTTGGTTTCCTTAACGTTCATTTGTAATCAATATTTTATACTGACTTAATGTAATCTATTTACTAAGCGTTGCAGTGCTTCTAGAGTATTCTAGACTATCTGCAAAAACAGCGCTGTCCTCTGCGAATCTTATGTTGTTCAATATTTTTCTGTTTATTGATATACCCTGTTTCTCTGATATTGCTTTCTTAAAAATAGCTTCGCTGTACAGATTGAATAACAATGGGGAGAGCACGCAACCCTGTCTAACACCCCTTTTGATTTCTATAGTTTCTGTATCGACATTTTCGATTCTAACCTTTGCTTTTTGATTCCAGTACAGATTGACAATAACCCGTATATCTCGACTATCCACATTCTTTTCTTTTAACAGTTTTACGAGTTTCTGATGTCGTACTCTATCAAAAGCCTTTTAATAATCTATAAGCAGACATAGAGATCCTGTTTCATATCTAGTGTTCTTTGCGCGAAATCGTTAAAAGCGCACAGGGCCTCTCTCGTTCCTAGTTCTTTTATTTTTTTATGCATAAAAAAGCTGTCGTATTTTCTGTCATACTCTTCTATTTCTATGCAGTGATCTGTTAACCACTTTTCTTGGTCTTTTTTATCTCTATTTTAATTCTACTTTGTAGTTCTTGATATTTTGGCTTATTTCTCCCTTTGGCTTTTCTCCTCTCTTTCATTAATGCTAGAATTTCTGAAGTCATCCATTTCTGTTTATCCTTGTTGTCATCCTTTAGTAATGCCTTCTGAATATTGCTCCACTTTTCAGTGACATCTTCTGATGTTAAGATTTCTTCTCCTACTTCTGTTAGATTTGAGTTGACTTAATGGATCACTTTTTGATGTATTTCTATTCTTCTTAATTTTGTATAATCAAACGTTGGTTGATTTTTAGGTATTACAATATTTTTGAGTTTCACGTGCATTCTAAAAGTAGCTATCAGCGGGTTATGATCTGAGTTGACATCTGCCCCGGGGTATGCTTTTACTGCTTTAATTGTATAAATATAATCTTCTGTCGGGTAGTTGGAACATTGTGTTTATTATTGCAAAATGTTCATTTTGACAAAAATCCACAAGTCTATTCCACAAGTTTTGACATAAATATTAATATACATTTTTATAAATATAAAGCTTTCAAATATTTGCGGTTTATTCAAACAAATTGATTATTAAAAATATATTCGGTGCTTTATTATTGTTTCATAACCGCTGGTCTCCATATAATTTGATCCCATTTCTTTTAAGATTGCTGTTATAAACCTAATCACGAAAAATTTAATTATCTTCGTGAGAGACATAGGCCTCTATGAAATGTTGCCCTGGAAGCCATTTTTAATTTATTGCCAACGTTTGCTACATGCGGAGATGAAATACCCGATTAGAATTTCAAATACTTTGTGAGAATTGGGCATGGTAGATATTTAGACACAGAATGCAGAATAATAATGACGAATTGCGACGTATTATGTGATAGAGGAGGACGAGTTATGTCTAAGACAAAAAAACGCTTTTTTTATTGGTATATAACGATCAATATTTAAACAACTCAGGGAATTTGATAAAACAATAGATCAAGAATACTTTCTTGGACAAAAAGGTTTACCAATTTGGTCAACAATGAAAAAGGCATGGAATGATTAGAACAATTAAAAAATTTTAAAACAAAGCAATGAAACAACAGTGAACTATGCTGAAACTGTAAAGTAAACTATATAAATCTGGTATAAAACACAGTATGATGTCTGACACGAATGCACGTTGTAGAAAGATGAGTGAGTGGAATAACAAAACAGAAAACGTTTAAAAATCAATATCCTAAAACTCTAGATATCAAACCGATATAAGTAATCACTTACTGCACAATAAATGGTATCATACCTATATTTCCTTATTTTTGTTTATTTCTGGGCATACCATTATAGGTTATTTTCCTTTAAAAACTTTTTGAAGCTAAGCTGCTATACTGGCGTTGTATTTCTTTTTTCTCTATAGTAAAATGCTGAGAAGAGCGTCACGAAACTAGTGCCACGAGGAAAAGGCGTCACGTGTAGCGCCACAAAATAGCGATTCTTCACGTCGATTCATACCTCTCTATCATTCGTTTTTATAGTCATCATATATTTATTCCAAGTAGGTTTAAATTAAAAACTGCATGTAACTAACAAAGTGGAGACACTAAATAAGAAATAAAAAATTAAAAGAATATCTATGAATGAAAGATTTTAAGCTTCACACTAGTCTACTGTACTGCCTACTGGATCTTCTTTTTTTTAATTATTATTCTGTTCCTTTATTTTATTGTTTTTATTCTTTGTTTTTCTATTTCATCAGTTATATTAAGCTATATTCTTATAACTGCATTATGCTTTTATTTTTTATATTATGTTTCATCTTGTACGAGAGTGGATTGATATAAACCTAGCCTTTGATAGAAAAAACAAGTTTTTTAGAATTAAATCGATTTATTTCTCAACATAGTCCCCTTTTACACTTAGTAAGACGATGTTCCAATTTTTTTATTCCATCCGAATGGTACTTTTGCTCGAGCTCTTCAAAATAGGCCGAAGTTTCAGCGACGACTTCATCATTTGTTGCGAAACGGCGTCCTTCGAGCAATTTTTTTAGGTTTGGAAACAGGAAAAAATCGCTGGCGGCTAGATCTGGGGAATACGGTAGGTGTTCAACCAATTCATAGCCCAATTTGTGTAATTTTTCCATGGAGACTACCGATCGGTTAGCCGGTGCATTGTCTTGGTGAAAGAGCACTTTTTTGCGTTCCAAACCGGGGCGTTTTCGACACAATTCGGCATCGAATCGATCCAAGTGCTGCGTAGTACTCACCATTGATTGTTTTTCCTTTTTCCAAGTAGTCGATGATGTGGATGATGCCCTTCGCATCCCAGAAAACAGTCGCCATCACTTTGCCGGCCGAATGTGCACTCTTTGCCTTCTTCGGCGACCCTTCGCCGCGTTTGCGTCACTGTTTCGACTGTTCTTTAGTTTCCGGTGTGTAATAATGCACCCAGGTTTCATCAACGGTGATAAACTGGCGAAAAAATCCTTTGGATCGCGCCGTATCATCGACAAAAGCGTCTCTGAAGTGGTCACACGTTTTTGCATTTGATCGATTGTCAACAAACGCGGCACCCATCGCGCGGAAATGTTTAGGACCTATATTAACTCGCGGAGCTTAATTCGACGATCTGCCATAATCATGTCATGGACTTTGTTGATCATTTCCGGCGTGGTGACTTCATTTGGCCTCCCGGGACGCTCATCATTAAAAACACTCGTACGACCACGAACAAATTCAGCTTTCCAAAATTTTACTATTGCTAACGAAGGTGCAACCTCACCATAAACCTCGTCTAGGTCGGCTTTGATTTGCACATTCGTTTTACCCTTTTTGTGGAGGAACTTAATCACCGAACGATACTCGACTTTTTCCATTTCTCCGAAAACACAAAATTTGCTTGCTTTTGACGGCTGTAAAAATCAAACTAATTGTTTTTAAAACTTAAAATTTTGACAGACTCCATGTCATAAATGGCAAATGTCAACACCGAAACCAATTCGGTATCAAATAGCGCCATCTATCAAAGGCTAGTTTAATATCAATATATCCTCGTATAATCTTAGTTATTTCTTTACAATTTTTGTCTTAATTGGTATTGGTTTTATACACGCCTTATTTTAACTTTTCTGCATTTTTCATAACAGTTAAATTTGTATTTCTGGTTTCACATTCTTTTACTTAGTCTTAAATAATTACCTAATTCAAATAACATGAAATTTCGCTTTAATGTAACTGTCCATCTCTACAAAGGAAGCATAAATTCTGCCGGGGTCTCATTTTCTAAATTTTATACAATAATCACTTGCGAAAATGCCTCAATAATTATCGAAAATTATCCGTTGCAACACCGAAGCCTGAGCAATGTAGAATATTTTGAAATTCAAAATTTTGCAAATAATGTGTATGTGATCATAATTCCTGCCAATTATTTAAAGATTATTTAAGCTATTTACATAGAAGATTTATCAGATTGCAATAGGATAGTGAATTAAAAAGATTGTTTATGCAAAATATCCACGTATTTGCAAATATTTTCTTATGATGATATATATATATATATATATATATATATATATATATATATATATATATATATATATATATTCTTTATTTTCACCTATGTAACCAGGTCTTCTGGCCAAGTCCTCTTCAGTCTTCGTTCCTCTATTGGTGGCTGATATAATTCACTGATAATTTTGCTGTGGTGCATTGAATTAAGAATTTTGGCCTTGTTGGCGTGAAGTGGTATGATATCTTTTACGGTTGGTACTCCTAGGCCATTGTGGATGTTTGCATTGCTCACATACCAAAGGCGTTTGCTATCATACGCAATGTTTTTGATTGGAAGGACTGCAAAATTTTTGTATTTCAAGGCTTGCTACAGCCCCAGAGTTCTACGCTGTAATATAGCAGTATTTTGTTCTCCGATGACAGTTGTGACTTTCTGCCTAATAACCAATTCATTTGTTTTAGTTTTATATTGAGCTGAGTTTTTTTGGCGTTAATGTGTTGTTTCCAGGTGAGTTTTCGGTCCAAATGCAACCCAAGATATTTTACAACGTCTCTAGCAGGAATGGGGGCACTGTTAATACTAACTTGTGGACAAGTGCGTGTTCTTGTAGTTAAAGTGGTTTGAGCTGATTTTTCGTTATTGACTTTAATTTTCCATTTTGTCAACCAATTCTCAAAGTGGTTTGAACTGATTTTTCGTTATTGACTTTAATTTTCCATTTTGTCAACCAATTCTCTAATGTATGCAAGTAATTTTGCAGCTTTTCAGATGCTATGTCTGGGTCTTCGTTTAAAACTAAAACGGCTGTATTATCGGCAAAAGTCGCCACTGTGACGTTATCGGTAATATGTATGTCAGCAGTAAAGATTAGATATATGAAGAGGCCGAGGACACTTCCCTGCGGGACTCCGGAATTCGATTGAGTGAGGTTGAGAAATCATTATTGATTTTTACTTGGAACGAACATTCGTTAATATAGGACTTCAAGTTAAGGTACATATCAGTAGACAGTAAAGATTTTAATTTATATAGCAAACCGTTGTGCCAGAATTTATCAAAAGCTTGCTGAATATCGAGAAATAATGAGACACACATAATTTTTCTTTCAAACTTTTCTTGATTTTATTTACCATTCTATGACACTGTTGGATTGTTGAATATTTTTGATGGAAACCAAACTGATGTTCAGGTATTATGTTCTCTAGTGGTACAGTTTCGCTCATTCTATTTAGCAGAAGTCTTTCAAGTCATGGGAAAAAGGTTTTGTAGGTAATTTACCTAGCTTTCCAATCATTATAATATGAACATATTTCCACTGAATTGGAAAATGGCTTAATTGCAGCATTCTATTATAGATAATAGTAAGCATGAGAACTGCTTTCTTGGGTAGATGTTTTAGGATTCTTCCATCGATTAAATCGTATCCTGGGGCTTTGTGAGAGTTGGTACTCATTATTATTCTGCGAACCTCGAATAGGGAGAATGATTTCATTTTAGGAGATAGTTTACTACATTATCATTTATGCTTTGACATAAATTTGAAGTAAATATATTTGCTAAATATTGTGCAAATACATTAGCTTTTTCATTGTCGGAATTGGTAGTGTCGGTTTCTTGAATTTTTTAGTTGATCTCCATATAGAGTGGTCATCTGGAGAGAGATTGTTAAAATAAAAATTGAAGGTGTTATTGCGAGCTTGATTTAGCACTGACCGTTAGCTGGTGTGTTAGTCTATCCAGCTGTGTCTTATCGAATAGATTTCGGGATCTTTGCCATTTTAGGCGCGCTTTCCTTTTTTCGGTTAGAATTTGTTTGATTTGTAATGGCACATTGTTGTCTTCAGGATTACCCTTTTTAATTATAGGAGTAGATTCACAAGCAGCGTTTTGTATTACAGCCGTTAGTTTTTGTACTGCAAATTCCAGCTCATCGGATTCTTTTATTCGGTGATCTAACGTTATATTCTGGTTAATGGTGTTTTCAAATTGTTCCCAGTTTTTTTGTTAGTCTTAATGGCTATTGATTGTATATTATAGTTGTGTCTAATGTTATTATTATGGCTCTATGGTCCGATCTTAGGCCAAAACTGGACACTACTTTTGAATGCGTATTAGGTAAACCTTTAAATATTGAAAAATCTAGAAGATCCGGAATTTTGTTGTTATCTGCTGGCGCTAGTATGTTGGTTGTCCTGTGGATAAGAAGAACGAATTGTTTTTCTGTAATGATCGATGTAGGTTTCTACCTTTCGTTGTAGTTAGTCGAGATCACCATAGAGTTTTTTTCTCATTCCAATCGCCTGCTACCAGGAAGTGCGAGCCAAGGGTTTGGAAGAAGCTGTCGTATTCTTCAACTCTGATATTATGTCTAGGAAGTGAATAAATAGCTGCGACAATCAATGGCCACGAGGACGTTCCTATTCTAATTGAGGTACTCTGAATTTTAGATGTGGAATAACTTTGTAAAATGTTATGTTTAACAGATGATCTAACTATGATCAAATATGATTGCTGTTCCTACATGGGTTGTTCCGTCGGGATGATGGGTAAAATATGTTGTTTTGTGTTGAATGAGTCTCTGTTCTATCAGTTAAATGACTCTCTGATATATATACATAAGTGGACTTTATAACTCTCTCTCAATATCAAACATAGTGTAACGAAGGAAAAGGTCCACTGCAGCAACCTTATTGAGGATAATATAACCTAAACATTTGTTACCAATGACTAAGTTATAATAATAAAAAATTACTATAACTAAATATACAAATAAATCAATAGTACAGTTTCCAATATATCGTTAAGTAATGTTTGTGTAGAAATTATTAAGCACCATCTTTAGAAATGCTGTTCTTCCATCGATGAAACAGAATCATTATTAACTTGATAAACGTTGACGTTTTCATTAATTACCCAACCCATTTTATTCCACTTTTATTATTAATTATGCAAAAGACAACTACAACTTGTTTTTTGTAGCATGTAATTATCGCATTAGTAACACTTATACAAAGTAGGAAGTGAAAAACGGAATGGCTTCAGAGCTGGACAGTACACGCGATGATAAATGATACATAATGGAAATTATCACTCCGCTAGTTTATGTCTGTCACTTGTTTCGCTTCAGGTCAGAACTACTTTTAGTTTATGAATGATTTTGCTTAAATTTATGAGTGTTTTAAGGTTTATTTATCGTCTTTAACCGTTAGTACTAATTAGTGATGCGCAGTTCGGACGCGAGGCCGGCTGAATTCTTTGGAAAGAATCGTCGGTAAAAAAATGTATAAAAGATGGAAGAAAATATAATATATAATAGAATTTATAATATTCGCAACATGAATAAAAAGGAAAATAGATAAAAAAGGATCGAAGGCAACCGTAAACACGCATTTCTGACTCGTTGATCATCATCAGTATGGTGCAGCCTATTTAGGATAAATTAAGTTTAAACACAATCACTGCAGGAGCAGTGTAACCAGTTTGTGGCAATAATATCAGAATACGTGGAAATTTCACAGCTGCAACTAACACATCCACGGAATAAACTAGAACTATCTGGGAAAAGAAACAACAACAACATTTAAAACAAATAGAAATAAAAACGTTAAAGGAGTAAATGGTACAAAGTAAGGTGAAGAATAATAGCACATATTGCAACAAGAATGAAAAGAAATAGAAGATGAAAGACACCGTAAATACGTACTTCTGACGCGTTGTACCTCATTAGTACGGTTTTAAATCTTTAATCTTTAATAGCACTTGCTCTATTCACGATTCGTCCAATATCCTCCCGGATTAGAACATTCAACACAAATTTTATGTTAGGCAAATTTAATTTTAAAGTGAAAAGTCGCTATAAGATTACAAGCAATTTGTAAATTTCTAACCCATTGACTTCTTGTGATTGAAGATTATGGTCGCTGTCATAATTGGGTATTAGAACATATCATTTTACTACACGTTTTTGGTCAAAGTTTGGTCAACGGTTAATTAGGAAAATTAAGTATTCTTCTTCTTTTTTTATGTATAGACTCCTAAGGCCTGTTTCTGCTTCGATATTAGCCTACCGCATTGTTTAAAGTATCATATCTCTTCCTTGGTCTTTCAATACTTCTTTGATCATTTTTACTATCCTATCTTCTACTATTCTACTAATGTGTTTGTATTCCCTTTTTCGTTTTGTTACCCATGTATTTATGTGTTCTACAATTATACTTTTCTTACGTTCTTGCTTCTCTCGATTAGTGATCTAATTGCTGTTTTATAAATCCTTGCTTTTGTGCCTTGTTTTGGGGCTTGGTCTTCCATACTTTATTAGCAAGAGATCTATTCGTTGGATTTGCTCTTAATACTCTCATTCTGTTACCATGACCTTGATGTACTGCTACATTATTTCGTCCATTATTATATTAAAGCGACCCTTCCAACGAAAACTGTTGTAACTCAAAATCCCTCATTCGACAAAAGCGACGTTCTGTAATTTTTTTAATTATCACTACTACGTTTTTCATTTTTTACTTAGTAATTATTTGTGCAATCAAAATTATTGCAAACGAATATAAATTTCACAATGTCTTGTTTTGCGATGCCGAGTTCTTTGTAATTTTCTGCAAAACTCTAGGTAAAATAACCTTTATAAGGAATCTTCGGTTCGAACTGAATTTCCCTAATTTTGCTTATCGCTACCACCTCCGCAGTGTTAGTTCTCTTCCAGTTCTGTTCCTCAACCATTGGTTTAAAACTAAAAAAGTCTTCTTGAGACATTACTTTCTCTCTATACTGTGGGGAAGTAACTTTTGCCATCTTTATGAGGCTAAACCACTGGTCAGGAGTATAAATATTCGAATATCGTTTATTTGCAACTTCTATCACAGCGTGCATGTTGTCGGTATGTTTTAGGTATGACCCATCTCAAGGAAACGGTGTGTTATTTCCAAAACCAAAGTCACCGATGCATGAGCAAACATCGGAAAAATGAAACGATTGCGGTTTTGCCCTCCCCAATTGTCGGAGTATAACACGACTTTTCGAATGCCATCTTGTTTTGCACCAAAAACTAAAACTAACTTTTTTTTCAGGTGCCGACCTGGTTGGCGAGGAGATTACTGTGATCAATGTGAACCATATCCAGGATGCAAGCACGGATACTGCAATGGATCTTCGTGGCAATGCATATGCGATACAAATTGGGGTGGAATTTTATGTGATCAAGGTAAGAAAATTTTTATTTTTTGGCTATTAAATGTTACTATTAAATGTTTTGACTATTATCATAAATAAAAAATAACGTCAAGTGCATTTACTCTATGCCCCATTACTTAAAAAGGCAACGCACCATTAAAAATTAGGGTGTGTACAATAATATCTCATCAAAATGTTATCAAATAAATTTGATTGCCACAACACAACTCCCTTCTCAACACACATGTTCTTAAAAACGTGTCAAAGGGTTAATCACGGCTTATACATGCACACGTACGACCCTTCTTGAATATATGAGGGTTGCCAAAATTTCGATCAAGTGTAGAATTGTCGGTGTTCACCAATCCGTGTCAACTTTAGTCTACACGAAACTGCCCCACAAAAAATTAACCCCTATTACAACGATGAGCTCCAGTTTTTTTATATTTTGATGAATAGTCAATGACTCCCTCCAGACGCGGAAGTATTTTTTTATGTTTTTCAACAGTTGCACAATTGCTTTGATACATCTGGACCGTTCTCATGCACTTGTTTGGTTTTTAGAGTGGTGAGCACAGAATAGAGCTGTCTTTAGAAAAATAATGTTGCCTATGTCTATTGCTGTGTTTGAGGGTTGCTAGTTTACTCATAAATTAAATCAACATATTTATATTCAAAACTAGATAACTAGATGAAAAGAATCCTTGTGTATTAAATTTTTGCGAAATATTTTGGCTTTTATTACATAAAAGATGGATTTTTAAGTAAAAACAAATTCCACAAAAAATATTTCAATAAATTGGAATATTTGTTGTGTAATTTTAACTTTAAAATTATTGAAGGTAAGTCATAAGTATTGAGTTGGCAATAAAACATTTTATATTATACAAATATATTCTTCTCTTATCTATTTAATTTTTATTGTAATGGAACATTGATTGCCTTTTAATACTGAAGCTTATCAGTAATCTTCTTTTTAACATCTGATATTCTTTATAAAGTTGGCTACTATCATAATCAGTATCATTAGAATCTAGACGAATTAATGCCTCCCTAATATTCCTGTACAAGCTACTACACAATCTCATTGACTGCCCTGATATTCTTCGACAAATAAATTTTAACGTTCCATCTTATCCAGTGAGAAATTCGATTACGTTCAGAAATACACAAGCTAGTGCGATATATTTCACTGCAGTTTAAAGCAGCTTACTAGGATGGCTGAGATCTACCTAGGTGATTGAGTAGTTTCTTTATGTTAAGGTTAAATACTCGAAAAATGTGTTAAATGTGTTATTTAGTTAGTACTCATGAATTATTAATATATCATTTAACTTTAGTATTGTATTTTCTCCTATAAATGGATTCTGTTGGACAATAAACGCTATTATTATTATTATAATTTATATAATATATAATATAAATTTTTATTATTATTATAATTTATATAATATATATAATATAAATTTTTGGCTTATTTTCAATAAAGATAGTGAATTGCATAATTATGCCTCAAGAAAATAGGTTGAGTGCAATACTAAGAAACCGGTATAACCGGAAACCGTCATCCAGAATTTTAGGAGACTGGAAATTCTGTATGAAAAACTGGCACATTGTGAAAATTCGATTAAATTTTTACGAAGCTGTAAGGCTAACAACTTAATACCAAAGAACTTGAAATTACTCCCAACATATTCAAGCAGGTTACAAAAAATTCAATTTTATTTGTGTATTGCCTAATATGAAAACGTAAATTTCTGCAGTTCGTAGATATTGTCATAGAGAAATATTTACAAAAACTAATGAAACCATTTTAGTCAGAAATCAGACATCCTACATATTGTAAAAACAATATTTCCGAGTTCTAAAATTTTCAAACCATTAAGAAAACTTTAAACAAGACCATTGTCATTTTATTTTTAATTATCAATATTAATATGTAATAAAGACAATACTTGATAAAAATATTTTAAATATTGTCCTAAACCGTGTTTGATATTCTTTTATAAAAATCGGTTTTTCCACCAGACTACATTCCTATAAATTTTCTATACGTTTATAGAAAAAGTGCCATTGCTGTTTGATATCCTTTAACACAAAGAGCAGCTTCGAGAAGTTTTTTTGTCGAACTTAAAACACAAAGACACACAGAGAACAGAGCCCGAGCTTGCTACTTAGGTGAAACAAGTGTATCTTAATGCGCATATAGAAGACGGCCATAAACCAATTTAAGCTGCTTACTTATAAAAATGTAAAGCTGTTAAAGAGCGACAGACGTATGCATGGTATACCAGTGGCGTAACGAACACTACAAAAAAGATACTAAAAAAATTTGGTAAACGAAATAAGAAAGAAAGAAATAAGATTCGTGAATGATTTCATAAATAAATATATAAAAAGCAATGGGGATATAAATATATGAAAAGTTAAGATTTATGTCACATGAAAACACTCAATTCGAGAGTCAATTTAACCGTATCCTCTAGTTTATTCCTTTAACCAATTCGTCTAGTTAGCGTTTGCCGTGATAGTTAAAAACTATATCAGTTAGTTTACCAACGAAGACAAATTTAATGCGTATTCATTTGTATTCATTAATTAGAGGCAATTTTAGCTTCTAATTAATGAATTTTTAAAAAATTTTTCAAAATACACAAATTCAAATTATAATTTTTAAAGTTGTTCAGATATATTCTTTCAATCTGTAAAGTAACAGGATCATCTAAAATAATCACCTTGCATCTATAATGAACTTGAATGTTAGAGAAAAAAGTTTACACGAATAATAGTTAAAACAATGGACAGAAAATTAGAGACTTATCAACCAAGAGAACACACCCGATTCCGAAAAAGGTACAGAGCTAATAACCATCTACAAAGCATACAAACTTTAATAGAGAAAGTAGTGGAATACAATACACCTCCAGTGCTAATATTTGTCGATTTTCACAAAGCCTTTGACACATTTGAGCTAAGCAAAATACTACAGGCGCTTTAAGAATGCAGGTTAGGCTATAGGTATACAAAATTAATATACAATATATACCTACATGCAACAACTACTGTCAAAAAACATGCTAATAGTAATTGCATAAAAATAGAGCGGGGGTTAGAAAAGAACACCCAATGTCACCCAAACTTTTTAATACTGTGCTAGAACATGCTTTTAAGAATTTGGATTGGCTAACAAAGGGAATAAAAATAGATGGAGATTATCTATACAAAGTAAGTTTTGCTGATGATATAGTCATAATAGCTGAGGGTCTAGGAATGGCAAGAGAGATAGCACAGGAACTCGTTGTGGCTACAGAAGTTGTAGGTTTAAATATAAACATCTCGAACTCAAAAATAATGACAAATTTGGTACCCAATTAGAGCATCAGTATTGTTGGGTAAGAATGCATATGAAAAACTGAGAAAAACTTTTAAAAATAAACTGCCCCCATGTCCATGTCCGAAGAGAAAAGTATTGGATCAGTGCGCCCTCCCAGTGTCGACATACTTAGCAGAAACACTTACTTTAACAAAAGCCTCAGCTACCAAACTGAGAATCACACAGAAAAGAATGGAACGATCCATGTTAGGATTAACACTGCGAGACAAAATAAAAAACGGGAAGGTCAAGAGAAGAACCAAGGTAAGTGACGTCATCGAAATAATAGCGTGACTAATAATGGGCACGACACATAGCTAAAGTGACGGATGGGCGATGGACAAAGAGGTTATTGGAATGGAGGTCAAGGAAAGGTAAGAGAAACGTCAGTCTACTACCTACACGATGGGCTGACGATTAAAGAAGACAAAATAGAAACTGTAGAAACTGTTAAATCTAGAAAATTTAACCGTTTATATTTAAATAAAGTTACCTAACATTGTTCTAAAACATTTATCTTATTACAGAATTGGCAAGTAAATAGTAGATAAATGCAAATGTATATTTTTTCAATTCTTTAATTAATTCATCTCCTTTCATCATAAGGCTTGACTCACATTTTATTGAATGCACCACCAAAGTATTGGTGAATAATAACATAATGCAGATAAGGAACTCTCTGGAGCATACTCCATATATGCTCGATAGGAGAAAAGTTTGGCGACTGAGCTGGCCATCATTATCACATCAATAGCTTAATATTGCTATAGTACAACATGCGGACTTTCCTTATCCTGCACTAAATCGGCGATTGCAGTAGCGAGAAAGAGAGACTGCAGGTTTTAAGATAAGGTACGGTAATACCTTCTGACCCATATCATAATATTTAAACTTTGGTTTAAACTTTTCATTAGGTATTCAACTGCAACTTTATTGATTTTGTTGTATTAATTATATCTGTTATCTTGTGAATATTTACCCAATAACGATTCTTTTCTAATTACCTGTTTTTTTTTGTATCTGGATGGCAATGTTATTATAAATATCTGTCTTCTGTTCTGTATATTATGCCTATGTTTTTGTATTTTCTTTTTTATTTTGTACTATAACTTGTTAGTCTGATTCTGTTTTTTGTTAATTTTACTTACTATAATATTCGTTAATTTTAATTACATATAATCAGTATTTTTGTTTTCTGGATATTTATTCCCATTTTCGTGTTTTTCTAGATTTTCCATAGGTGTCATCATCATCATCATCATCAACCTGTATGCGTCCACTGCTGGACATAGGTCTCCCTCGGGTCTTTACATCGGTCTCTGTCTTGTACGGCTTGCATCCAGTTATTACTAACACGCTTCAGGTCGCCAGTCCATCTAGTTGGTCGGCGTCCTCTGCTCCATACTGCTTCTTGCCTGGGTTTCCACTCTAAAATACGTTTTATCTATCGATTGTCTGATAATATCCGGCGACGTGTCCTGTCCAATTCCATTTTAACGACGCGATTTTTTCGATAGCGTCTGTTGTTTTTGTTCTACGACGTATTTCTTCATATGGGATTCGGTCTCTCAGAGAGACACCCAACATCTGGCGCTCCATAACCATCTGAGTCTTATCTTGTCTTAGCGAATCTTATTACCTTCCATAGTCTTTAATATTCATCATCAATCAGCCAATCGCGTCCACTGCTGGACATAGGCCGCCCTCAGTTCTTTCCAGTGTTCTCTACACTGGGCCGCTTGTAGCCAGTTTCCCGCTACACGTTTTATATCATCGGTCCATCTAGTCGGTGGTCGTCCTCGGCTTCTTTTATAGTTTCTGGGCCTCCATTCCATAATACGTCTTGTCCACCGTCCAGCTTGTGTTCTGGCTAAGTGCCCTGCCCATTTCCACTTAAGCGTCGTGGTTCTTTCGATGACGTCTTGAACTCCTGATCTTTGCCTGATTTGTTGGTTTGTTATGTGGTCTTGAAGGCTCACGTTCAGCATTGCACGTTCCATGGCTCGTTGTGTAACTCTAAGTTTATTCGCAGACTTTCGCATGAGTGTTAAAGTCTCTGCTCCATAAGTTTGTACAGGCAAAACACATTGGTTATAAACCTTTTGCTTGAGACACATGGGAATTAAACTTTTTAGAATATGGCTTAATTTGCCAAATGCTGCCCATGTCAGGCCTATTCGCCTCTGTATTTCATGTGTTTGATTGCCTTTGCTTATTTTGATCTCGTGTTCCAGATATTTGTAAGTATCTGTTTGTTGTATGGTATTATTATCTATAGTTATCTTTCCACTCATTACGAGATTTGTCACAAGTTTAGTTTTCTCAAAGTTTATCTTTAATCCTGCTCTTTCAGACAGACTTTTAAGCGCATGTATCATAGAAACTGTATCCTGTAAGTTATCTGCGAATAATACAACATCATCTGCAAACCTTAGATAATTTAATCTTTCTTCATCTATATTGATGCCCATATCTTGCCACTGAGTGTTCTTAAATATTTACTCTAGAGCTGCCGTGAATAATTTTGATGAAATATTGTCTCCTTGTCTAACTCCTCGACCTAAGCTGAATTTTTCTGTGTCTTCGTGTAGTCGTATACTTGATGTAGCGTTCTCGTAGATGTTTTTGATTGGTGTCGTGTACCTGTGATCTATTCGGCTTTAATTTAGGGCTTTCAGTACTGTTTCAAACTCTACAGAATCAAAAGCCTTCTCGTAATCGACAAATGCAAGAACCAGTGATATGTTGTACTCGATGCACTTTTCTATTAAAATCTTTATGGTATGCAAATGGTCATTTGTGCCATATCCTGCCCTGAAGCCTGCCTGTTCCTTGTGCTGATAGAAATCAAGTTTAGTTGTTAGTCTCTTTGTTATGATTTTCATAAAGAGTTTGTACATATGTGTCAAGAGGCTGATGGGTCTATAATTTTCTAGTTTAGTAATATCGCCTTTTTTGTGTAACAAGACTATCACTGCACTGTTCCAGTCTTTTGGAATCGTACCCGCATGTAAGCATTTATTAAACAGTTCGCTTACTGATTTTAATAGAATTTCTCCTCCTGCTTTTATTGCCTTAATAACGAGTCCATCATCACCAGGTGATCGATGGTTCTTCATTTCCTTTAAAGCTGCTCTTACTTCTGACACAGTAATGGGTAATGAGTCTTTACTCGTGTCGAGAAATTGTCTTGTGGTCTTTGGCTGATGTAGAGGCCTTTATAAAACTCTCTGGTTATTTTCAGAATGTTTGTTTATCTGTTGTTGCCTTTCCGTCTTTATCTCTCAGCTTGTATATTTCTTTTTTACTTTGTGCGAGTTTTCTTTTCATTATCTTTAAACCTTTGTTCTCTTCTACTGTTTGAGTAATTACATAAGTATTGTATCTTCTTACATCTTTTCTAATTTCCGCTGAAATTCTTTTATTTAGTTTTCTATATTCTTCTTTGTTTCCCTTTTCGTTCTCGCTTAGGTTTCGTCGTATTTCCATGAGAGCTTTTGTATCTTTGCTAATCTTTTCACTTTTGGTGTTATTTCTCTTGCAAAATTTGGGTTGTGCGTTTCTAACCGAGTCTGTTATTAATTTATTGTGATCGTCGATACTGAGAGCTTTGGGATTAAACTAATAATATTAGTATTTTTATTTTTCATAGATTTAGTGTATTTAGTACAATTTCTGAACGGGCTTTTCAGTCCTATCACATAGATTTAAAATAATAATTATTATTGGTATAAGAGTTTTTTCTTTGCAATCTGTGATTGCATAAGGGATAATTCTTAAAGTTTCAAACATTATTTTATATGATCAAACTCTTAACCTACAAGTAATCGATTATATATGCGTAAAGAACAAAGGCAGAGACAGAATATGATTACCAGTTTAACGAGATATTTGTACATTTGTATTCATTATGAATGGATAAGTTTAACAGTGTTCGAATGCAGTCAGTTTTAAAAAAAAATGAACAGGCTGTAATTTTCATGTTCGAAAAATTAATAAGGAGTTTAACTATTTGTCAATACCCATTGAATAGCCACGCCGCTGGGATCTTGCGTCTTTGTCGCTGCACCGTTTTGAAGCACACCGTGGGATCCGGACACAGGTGCTCGTCTGCTTCTTCTTTCTCTTCTTCTCTTCTTCGTTCGTTCTTTTCTTCGCCGAGATCACATACAAGTAATTCGCAAAGTGCTTTCAGCCGTTTCCGATGATAAACAGTAATTTTAATATTTCTTCCGGGTGGCTGTTAGGAAAGTATGTTACGGTGACTATAACTTGTTATTGTGGCATGTAGTCAAATGTGATTTTGAACGGGAAGTAACTGTAAGTGAATAGAGTAGAACTTTTAAGTAATATATACTTATTACATTATTACAACAGTTGGAAAATTGCTTGAAAAATTTGCTGGGAAAAGAAATGGAAGTAAAAAAGACATCTTCCGTTTAATTTATATGCTATGTTCCATTTTCTGTATTATAAGACGATGCACAAAATGATAAAAATAACAGAAAATATTGTTAGTTGTTAAAGATTTTTTACATCCGATTTTAAAATAAGTAATTTAGCAAGGAATCACAGCAGAATAAATTTCGTTCAGAATAACGGCTAATTTGCTGATAACCGTTAAGCTTTAATATGATTATGATTCACACTTCAACATGGCTATGAGCTATGAGTGGGAATACCATATCTTTGGACTCTATGTGTTGAGCTCAAAGAGGCTAAACGCTGGGAATTCTAAAGGCATGGAAACTTAGGTCTATCATCAATAAATCATACCTTTCAGATATTTGTGAAAATAGTCCTGGAAAACTGTATAGGTAATTAAAGGAGGGCATAAACCTTTAGTTGCCCTGAAGGAAAAGGATTTGCTTTGAATGTTCTTGCTTTAGATACGTGGATATAAAGCTTTATTGATTTTAATAAATCATTCAACAAATACAAAGAGAGATACTTACAGAATAGCTTGAATATACCAATTTTGACTTACAATATGTAAACAGTTTAACCAACTTTTTAAAGAAACATATACTCTAATGCCAGGCCCATTTGTGAAAATATGAAACTATGAAACTGTATAGAAAACAAATATGTAAGACATAGACAACTGCTATCTTGTTTATATTGTTATACTTGTGCGTTACAGTCAGTAAAATATTGGAAATCCTAAATATCAATAAATCATTAAACAAATACAAAGAGATACTTATATAATAGCTTATATATACCAATTTTGACTTTTAATATGTAAACAGTTTAATAGGCCCGCTGTGTAAATTTACTTTAGTATCGAAAACAAAGATGCAATAGAAGACATAGACAACTGCTATCTTCTTTATGTTGCTATACTTGTGTTTTACAGTCAACAAAATATTGGAAATTCTAAATATCAATAACTATACTAGCGACTTAGATGTATAAGCATAAGTCAGTGGCAACAAACTGAGACAAGGTCTTTGTATAGGCTTTTTTTGTCTAGCTTATACCGTTTATCTGATATTTAAAAAAGGCGAAAATACAATTGGTCAATCACGAACAATGTATCTCTATATAATAAATTATATTAAATATCAAAAACGTGTGAAAATGTTTTTGAACTCTGTTATTTAGACGGGTAGTAGAGACGTGTAAATTATAATTGTTGGTATGTATATAATTGTTAATGGAAACATGGCGGTAATAAGGTCAGTTGTTGTATGTGAGCAGGAAACCCAAATTTTAAAAAATTAATCATCACGAACGATTGTTTAAACTAGCGTATTATCCTCAGGGCTATGGTTGAAATTTATTTAATGACTCGCGATATAAAAAATATCCATTTTTATTAAATTTTTATTAACAAAACCATCGTGAGAGCGATCCATTTATAAAAATGGTACAAATTTAACCGATTTTGACGGTTTCTAAAACTAAATTTTTTAATATTTAAGAGAATGTCACAATATCTGAATTTTTAAGAATATGTCTTGCTATTTACTAATATAGGAAAGCCTAAAATTAAAATTACAAAACTGGAAAGCACTGATATTTTTAGCACGTACATTGCTTAAAGTTGAGCCATAAAAATGAGACTAGAGCCTTAAGATTTGGCCTATTTTACACAGACAACAGAAATATATGATACATTTATTAGTGAATAAAAAGTAAGCATCCCAAAGAAAAATTATGCACGATGGACTTGAATTTATGAGACTGTGAGATTTCTTTTCGAAATCGAATTAGATAACTCTAGATAACATAGATAACTAGATAACAAATCCAAGCTTACTGGAAGCTATTGGACGATGTGATGAATATCCTTTTATTCTGACAATAGATGTATAGTTTACCCTTGCAAATCACCACCTTTTGCACTCCTTACGTAGAGAACAGACATTAAAATGAAAGTACTTTATGTTACAAATTGTAACATACAATTTGTAATTGCAATTTGGCAATTTTACAAACTAGTGTTATCAATATCAAAATAATTTGTTTTTCTTTAAATTTGCACTTAAAATATTATGCTTTCTATTTGTGTATAAATGTTTATAAATCGAAAAACTTCTTTTAATATCAACAGAAGGTATTGGTGCATGTTTAAAAACTTGTTTATGTGGGAAGGCTGTACTGGAACTGGTGCACGATCACATTGATGCAAAATATTCCTTAACATGATTAATCAAATCGACTGATTCACAAAGAATCAAATTTTGATATTCAAGTTTTTTATACCCCAAAAAGAAATTTAAAATTTAAGCTGATGTAAACTTATCTTGAACAAAACGTGCTGTAGTCAAATTGCTGGTTTCCTCCAATTGGTTTGACGAAATAAGCTAAGATCTTCGTGTAAAACCCCTATCAATAAATGCGGAAATATCTGCAAAAATGAGGTAAAAGTGACATTGCTAACTTTTGAAATTGGAAATCCCGAAGATATCAAGGCATCACAAAGGTACTGGTTAAAATACTAAGCACTACGCCATTGTCAATTGCCCTTTTGGATTGGACCCTTTAATAGTTTTTTCACATTTTTTAAGGTGACGTGTCTTTGCATGCTGATCGACTAAAAATTTTCTATCAGAAGAAATTTGAAACAAAGAGCCAAAGCTTATTCACACGTGTTTTTTACCGAAACATACGTTGACAATGGCTTTCACTTGTCTTAAAATGAAAATAGTTTTTTACTTTTAGTTAAGTACTTCCCCTTCATCTAGCTTTAATTTAGGATATGGCTGAATCCAAGCACTTAGTTCTGACATATACGGGATATAAACAAATTAACAGAGTCACGGGTTTATTTGCCTCAATACACACGTTTACACGATTTGACGCGAAAGTTATCAATAAAACTAATGTAAATTTCGGAGATTCATACAGCTACTTCTTACTAAAAACTCCACGGACACTTTTGCTTCTTTTGGGTTTCGAAAAAACTCATCCCACCAAAAAGGTTTATGTTTTATTTTGTTTATATATTTAGGGTCGTTAATTGCTTCATAGGTTACCTAAAACCTTTTATTACAATAGCAGGTATGCCCAAAATTAAAATGGTGCAAAGGAACAGTGCAGAACTCGGAGAACTTGAATGAAAAATTTCGAGAAAAGGTCGACACATTCAGAAAATATTGGCATTATTCACTATTTTTATAACAATATGTAGATATACCTATGCAATTTCTTGTAAAAATATGAAATTTATGCAATTTATGCCAGATATGCACAAAATGCATTTTTGTGCATTTCATTAATCTCCTTGAAATTTGTATCATTTATCTCTGCATATTAATTTTTTGGATTTTACCCATATCTTTATCTGGACTCACATGTCTTTTTTTTTCTTTTGTTGTCTTTTTAATAAAACGGTAAATTCTATTCGATAACTGGCACCCAGAATAACGTATTATATCCTCCTTTGTCCTATTTTTCGTAATTTTTAATGCCAAATGAGCCGTAACACACACAACTCGGATAATGTCAGTTTTTTATAATACCTTTCTCCCCTAAGTAATAAAAAGAGGGATTATCTCTTCATCAGAGGGTCGGTAACGGAGCTTATCGCAAAGTTCTAAGCTTATTTGTTGAAATTGGATTATACCGTATCGATGCATACGCATTATAATGTAATCTTTGACAGGATCAATGAGCGGTTAAAGGAATGTGCACATGGGTTTTCGATATATTTGTTCAGTTTTACGTTTAGAAAAATATTTTACAAATTGAACATACGCTCAAATTTACGTGCTAATGAATTTTTACTTGAATTTAGTGATTTTTTTTATACAAATGCAAGATATATTTTATAATAAAAAATGAAGCAAATTACAAAAGTAGTTAGAGATTGTTTAAAATGTATCAATTGTATTGTATCATAATGAATTAACTTATTTTCAATTATAAATAAATTAATTTTTAACAAAAAAAGCTATACGATATTTTTATTATATTTAAAAATATTGGGCTATCCTACAAAATAGTATAACGTGAACATAACCTCGAATGAAGTTCCACGGAACAAAATATTGGTGTCTGGCTAGTCTGGCAGAGTTGCCATGTCCTTATAATGTATACGTTGTATGCTTTAAACGTAAAGAGGGCAAGGTTTTAAAAAGTACATTTTTATTATACTTTTTTTTTGAATTCTCCATTTTTTTAATTCATGGAAAACACGAACGGTTAATTATTTGTTTCTTTCCATATTGATTGCAGTTAATTATTAGATATTGTTGTCAATTTTCGTTTGATAGATTAGCCGATAGATTTAGCAATAGAGACAGAATCTTCAAACCGCCAGTTGTCAGATTGCATCAGATACACCAGATGTACACCAGATGAAAATTTTATGACACTTTCATATCACTTTTCAATCATTTTGGGAGGTACCTGCAACTGTACTCTTAGTCACTTGTAGCTTTGCAGTGAGCTTGTCCACATCGCATCGTTTGCTGCTTAATTAATGAATTATTATATACCGCATGCTATTACCCGATTTTGAATATATTTGAAGCATACAACACATACATTATAAGGACATAGCAATACTGCCACATACCAACATTTTGTTCCGTGGGTCTTCATTCGAGGCTATGTTCATGTTGCACTATTTTGTGGGAAAGCCAAGTATTGCTCTACCGGTAATGACATTATATTTTTGTTTTCCATGAACTACTGTTTTCACTTTTTGGGTTTGTAACAATCCTTTGAGAATAATTGCTTACATCTAGGTTGCCAATCATTTTTTCCAGAATGTGTTGTCCAAACATACTTTTATTGCCTTCTTTTAGACAAATATGTAACTACTTTATATAATCTCTTCATCAACACCTGAAAGATCTTTTATTTGACCCTAATAGACTCAGGGCAGCTTTCGAAGCTGCTTTGCTGTGCTCAAGATTCGCTGGAATCCATTGAGATTTATTTATAGCAGAGAGGGAGACAGTTCGCAACCCGGGTTGCCTCTTTGGTCGTGCGCTTTATATTTGTATTTGTACTGAGAAACTCAGAACTCACTTATTTCTAGGTCCTCTTCTGGACCATCTCTTTATCCTTTTATTTTTGTGTCCATTTTATTTTCAGCAGTTGAAGCAAAATGATGTCAGGCATTAGACCGTGCCAAGGGTGTAATCTCCCAGAGTTAGCAGCTCTCTGAGATATCGCTTAGGCAACACTTTTTACCCCATACCATGCACTCTCTGAACACGATATATCTGGATTGGTGAACACATTAGTCGCAGCTCAAATCTCATCTTATGATTTACTGTCTAGTGATTTACTGATTAATCATGGTACAAGTATGCATATGTAAATTGATATACTTTATTCACGCCCATATATCAATATAACTTTCGTTATTAGCCATGGGGATGCGATGTGTAGAGGATCAATACGTCATCTAGTCTGTCCGGCTCAGAGTACTAAGAAACTCATCCGGAATACTAAGTTCAAAGCTATTCCTCTTAATCCCAGATCAGTACGACACATAACTGGTTAGTAACAATTTCCTTGTCCTGCGCCTCCTTTTCATAATTTGCTATTAATCCCTTCCGCTCCGAGCTGTATACCGGCAAAAGTTTTTTAATGAAAATACATTTTACGATAGTTATGATGTTTAAAGCAATTTGAATTTATATTACAGTTTATAGTGTTTACCAGAATATCCACATAAAAATATTTGGGTGTACCAGCATATCCACGCTTGGATATCAATTTTACTACCAAAATATCCACATCTGGATATCATTAAAATATATCTATGTATTTAATTTATAAAGTCACGCCAAATATTAAAAAATAAAACATTTATAAAACGACAGTGAACAATTTAATTATATTCAGAACAAAGCAAAAAATAAAAGAACATTATTTTATCACTTAACTGTTCCACTGAGCAAAGTCCAGGTTTGTCAATGCAACATTTTCTCGTTAGTTTACGCACTCCGCGTCTTTTACAAAATTATAGAAACTTTTCGTAGAGCTCTCTTTTTTCCAATTTCTTTTGGAAAATCGGCCATTGCATGCAACGGTTTCACAGATGTAGTAGGTTTTTTTTTTATCATTCATTTCTTGATATCCTTTACTATATTTCAGAAGTATCCCCGGATAAACGTCTTTTTTGTCCTTTTAGCGAACTAGAAGGAGCGTATCCTTGCAAACAAAACATAATTGTTGCCTATCTGGCAACAATCGTATAATGGAACCAATGTTAATTCTCTTGGAACGCCTGTATTTGGTCGAATAGTGCCTGTAAAGAAAGTTTTTTGTATGAATAGAAACTCGCAAAGACGAACGGATGTCTACCAATTATCTAAAATCGCTTCACGATTACTGTTTAGTAGGTTTTGCCAAAGATAAACTACTATTTTCTCGGAATAAGAAAGGTTTTCTGTTCATAAAATGTGCAATATGTCATATATATATCCTTGCAGATATATATACAAAAATTCCAGGTATTTCCTCAGACGCTCAGACGCACCGGGACATAAGGAAAATATTTTGAAGCTTATTATCATCAAACGGATCCGTAACGGCTGTCCAGTTGCTCATTTGTACCCCAGCAATGACTTCTTCCTCATCCATTGATGAATACTTGCTGTTTGAATCGCTCTCGAAGTCACTATTAGACATTTCATAACTTAAATTACTTTCACTCTCGAGATCCGTATCCATTTTTACTAATATAAAACACAATTACGTACCTAATAGGCAAGAAAAAGAACACGTGCTCCCTCAGCAAACTCTAAACGTGCACTTAATAAGTATCTTGCCGCTGAGTTGGGTTGCCACCAGACTGAACGTTGACCTTGAGCTGTTTGCATTATTCTGGAACTTTTTTTTAAATGGTTATCCATGTCCTACTGCGATCCAAACTAATCTACAGAGCCCTACACCACTTTTACAGAGTGCATTAATATCCCCTATGTGAATATTCGTATGTGGATATCGTGGTAAAGTTCACCATACCTAAAAATATACATACGTGGATACAATAGAGCGGAAGGGGTTAAGTAACTACTGTACTACTGCACTAGAATACGTTATTTTTAATTACCTAAATGGTACAAAACTATAGAAAATTTTTTAAATATAGGATAAGTCCATTTTGTGAGCTTATTGCAGCATAAGACAAAAATTGACAATAAAAACAATTTATAGTGGGTCAAGGCGTTCCCTTACATTGATCATTTTGAAAATGCGCCATTATAGGGAGAAAAATAAATTATAATGACATTAAGAAATCTATAAGGCTATTGCCACAAGCTAAAAACACACTTTTAAATTGATTACCACATGGCAATTCTATTAAGCAATTGATTTAATAATAATCCAGTGGGAAAATATTGACAGCATAAAAATGATCGCTTGCATACTGTATTTTTTAATTATTGTGCACCAAACGCATACCTTTCAATCTCTACAAATTCTATACTACCCATTAACAGAGCGTATCTAATTGCCTGTTTTAATTTCAGACCTAAACTACTGCGGTACGCACGAGCCCTGTCTAAACGGTGGCACTTGTGAAAACACCGCCCCCGATAACTACCTGTGCACGTGCCCCGAGGGTTTTTCTGGTGCTAACTGCGAGATCGTCGACAATCCCTGCGCCCCGGCGCCATGCCTGCACGGTGGCACCTGCATTGAGGCCGGGGGCTCTTTTAGCTGTGAGTGCGGCAATGGATGGACGGGACCCACCTGCAATATCGGTAAGTAACTAATTTTCATTAGTGCCCTAGTATATTAGTTTTATTAGTATTGTATGGTATATGAAAATTATTTGCGTAAACTTGTTTACAAGCATTATGAGCAAGAACCCGATATATACTACATGCGAAATATATTATGTATTACGATTATTGTGAGAGATGGTTTGACTATTTCAAAATTACTAGATTTTACTGTATTATCCCTACTGAAAGATAATTTTACCACAATAATTGCCATGCCCATATATAAGCTATATTACGTACATTTTTCGAATCACAAATATAAGTATATAATTTGTCAGATTTTTTAAAAATATACATTGATATATTTTCTATTTTATACATTTATAAAGATAGGCCAGGTCAACAGTACATAGGTTAATGCAGGGTCAAGCTCCTATAAGGATAATGCAAGGAGTCTATTAAACAAGGTAATTTTAGCATATGAGAAGGCTGATAAATTGGGCCGAAAAGGAGCTTGTGAACCACTAACTGGTTTGGAGCCTTGCTTTGAAGTTGCGAATGCTTACAACCATTGATAAATGGGTGCAAGATAAATCTATGTCACAGTAGGGATATACACTAGCACAAAGACAGGTTAAAGAGCTCATTTAGAGACATTTAGCCAAATTCACAGCCGATTTATTGACACACAATCGAAAGATTGTCAGGATGATAGTGGAACTGCTGACTGGACACTGTACCTCAATAAGCATTTCAGTCGTACTGGCTTTACGGAAGAGGACACTTGTCGGTTCTGTCTAGAAGAAGAGGAAACCGCGCTGTACGTATGTCAGTGTAAGGGCATCACAAGCCTGCGCTATCTAGCAATCGGAGAGAAAAACTAGAAACACCAGTCTATAGAAAAAGACTCCTTTCAAGGCTTTAATTGGACAGGGCTAAATGAGTAGTTTTAATTGACAAAGATCTGTAAAGGTTGCAGTGTGTCAGGCCAAAAGCTGTTCTAGTTTCTAATCTAATCTATTTTATACACATTATATCACTTAAAATATTTGTAGAACTTCGGACTATACGTACTTTCAGTTGCCATCTCTGTTTTCGGTACGCATGTGTATTGACTCCAGAGAAAATCCTAAAAAATATTTCCGATAACGTATACTATTAATGTTGTTTGCATTAAATGGTTGTTGCATTAAAATGTCGTTATTCGTGTCGTCAGTACCTATATAAAAAAATTTGATGCCATTTATAGAGCCACAATCTTCCACGTATTAGGTTTTCTTCTAGGACCTTATTTATTTTCTTTGGCAGCAAAAGTTTCCAAACACTTAAATAGTTTGGTTAGAGTCTATTGATTTTTCTTGAAAGAAAAAAAATATTAAGGAATGTTATTAAATGGAAGTGATAGAGGACATTCTTGCTCTTTAACTGTACCTAACAAGTTTTTGCGTTATAAGTTTTGCTTCAGAAAATTTGCAGAATATTTCTTTCCTCCATATTAATCGAAAATATTTTTTTATACCATTATAGGTGAATGACCTTCTCGTTTGTACAATTTTAACCTCTACTAGTATGCCTTGCTATTTTAAGTTGTTGCCAAATATCGTGACTTCATCATGAGTTATTTTCTCCGATATCTTTCCAGTTTTCTCCCAGTCTTCTCGTTCTTGCACATTATGAGATTAAAACTTGGAGGGTTACTACAATTTGGTCTAATCTTATGAAATACTGCTGCAGTTGTTCTTTATATTGCTGTTATAATTTGTTGTTTACACAGTTAAAAGTTTTTACATAAAAAAACATAGAGTAAAGAATGATATATGTGAATATAAGGACTGCAAGGTAATAGCTAGTAATACTATGAGCCAACAACGTCAGTTGCTTGTGCTGGACATCGAAGTAAAAAGTGAAACTAAACCAAAATATCTGAAAGGGCCCTAACAATCAACTGATGAATGTTAAAAGGTATATTTAGCGAATGGAATTAGTTGATATTTCTGAGGAAGTGTCGACAGCTTTGGGGGAGGCAGGAAAAAGTTAGTTAACAGGTTTAATTAATAGAATTATGGAAATGGGTCAAATGTCAGACGAATTGAGAAGCAGTCTACAAAATAGGTATTCTGTGCTGCAGTCACTTATATTGCAGCAAAAACTTAGCAAGTATCTCTTGCCATTTTTTTACAGAACTTGCCCACGATCCGAAGAATATTCAATAATTATTAATTAAACTTGTATCCATCTTGATATTGCCGAAACTAAACACATTTAAAAAAAATACACACTCAATGGTTCTCGGCAGACAGAGAAGGCCAAAACGGTTTAAAAAGTATTATAGAGTTTCATTGAAGTCTCTTGAAAATCTACCTAGATACAGGAAAACGATCAATTGTGAGTAGCAGTCAATAGACTGCAATAATCTAGCGATAAAATCGAATTAAAATTAAAACAGGCTTATCTGATTAAGAAGAAAGTGTTTTTCGTAATCATAACATACATATTCATAAGCTGCTTTAAATGACAAAAATTAATAAAAGTGATCTAGAAATAGTGCACCAAATGGCAATGAAGGTGATCTCGTAAGGTTCCGAAACGACACATTTTCACCCTCAGTTACCAACTACGTGAATCGTGTCTTTCGTGAACCTTTTTCCTGTAACTGAAATACGACAAAATTGTATGATTTAACTGAAACACATTAATTCGTTAAAACTGTAAATAAATCTATCAATAAAAATTTATCCAAACATGAACAGTTTTCAGACCTCCGCACAGACTTGTGTAAAAAAACACACCTAATCTATATACGTATCATCCTGAATAGAACATTAGAATTTCATGCAGTCGAGTAATTGGAAGCTGGTCTTCGTCTCTCACCACAATACTCTTATTAAAATACTCAGATACTCAAGAAAGGAGTGGCATTTAGAAAATGTTGTATATATAAATTGTAAACACAACATGACTTATTAGTAAACAGGCGAGGTGATTAGAAGTAATTATTTTTAAGATCCTTTTATGTTAGTCGTAGTGAAGAGCGACCGGTCGTTTGTTTACATAATGAAAGAGGGGTTCTCGGAGGATTGAAATTTACGTAAACGTTTTCATGTTAAACAGATATTCTTATTAGATATGATTAAAAAGGAAGTGCAGAGATGCCAAATTCGTCGCTAATTAAGAATAATGAATACCTACCGCAGAAGACATCCTAAACGCGTGTCCGATCCAGATGATTGTTGTGACACAGAATTATAAAATTAAAAATAAATATATTATGTGAAGTTTAGGTGTGAGATGAATTATTGCCAAAATTAAAAAATTCCGATTAAAAGTAATTATTAAACGACTTTAAACGCTAAAATAAATATCGTTGAGTGCCAAAAGAGAAGGGTCTGAAAAGTACATGGTAAGATAAGTTAGAAAAGACGTTGTGGTAAAGAAAACTTAAGGATAATACAGATATACAATTACAGAAGCCGACTTGAAAGTTGAGTAAAAGAGAAGACAATGATGATGATTTTTGATGCTATGGAGCGTGTACATGCAAGCGAGAATGCGATATAATTATAACAAGAGGGATTCTCTGCTCTCCTTATTGTTGTAATGATATGTTACACCAGTTTCTTCTGCCTCTGAAACAGAAGTATCCATTTTCGCTCCGGAAGCGTTGGCCACTCAAATATTCCTGTTGACTAGTCATTAGGCGCTAGGTCCAAACTGTAAGGTGGGTAGGACATGACAGTACTCCCAAAGAGTATCAAACTTTATTGTGTTTGACGGGAGTCGTGAAGTCGAGCTTTGTCGTAAAGCGGCGTTATACATCTGACAGTCGTCCTCGTCGGGTTCTGGATAGCTCGACTGAGTTTTTGTATTTTTTTACAATAACTGTCTGAATTAATTCTTTTTCTAGGTTCCACGAAATAGATCAGCATTATTCCCTTACAATCCCAAAAATACTGGTCATGAAAAAGTTTGTTTGAACTTCTTTGCGACTGGTGACCCCGGACGACTCCACTGTTTAGATCATTGTTTCATTTATGAATAAAATATAACACCCTCGTTAAGTCTTCTTTAACCATGTTGCGTTGACTGATCTGTAAAATAAACGTAAAATTTATTTCGAAACACCAATATTTAATTAATTATCAAAGAAATCACACTAATGTTATAATATTTCTTTTGATTATACATTTTGTGGTGACAGAAATAAATTAAATTACGTAAAGAAAAATTTAATAACGAATAAAAAAATGATACATGTATATTAATGATTCTTCTGAGGTTTCTCCGTAACACTTCTTCCTCTTCTTCTTTCTTCTTATATGTAGGCTTTAAAGCCTGTTTCTTTTTTAATATTAGTCTGCTAAATTGTTTGAATTATCGCGCCATCTTTTTCTTGGTCTACCAATACTTTTTCGTCCATTTAGTGACTTATCTCATGCTCTTATCGCCTGTTATTTCATGCTCTTTAGTATTTAGCTCTTTTAGACTATTTTACTCTTTTAGAGTATTTTCATCTCTGTTGTTTCTAGTAGACGTCTCTTTTTAGATGTGTCAGATCTTGTCTCCGCCGTGTATATTAATATAGAGCTAATTGCTGCTTTATACATTCTTGTTTTGTGTTTTGTCTTAGGTGTTTGTTCTTCCAGATTGTGTCATTAAGAGATTCCGTCACTTTACTTGCTTTTAATCTTTGTTGTCGTACTTCTTCTTCAACATCTCCGTAACTAGTTATATCTATTCCCAGATATCTAAACCTTGCTTCCTGCTTTATTATTTTCCCATCAATTTCGATTTTACATCGTAGTGGGTATTTAGATGTTGTCATTTGGTTTTTTCTGCTGATGCTATCATACTGTATTTCTTGGATGTTGTATTGAAGATGTGTGTTAATCTTTGGAGCTCGTCTTCTGTGTCGGCGATTATTGCGGCGTCTTCTGCAGAACATAATATTTGGATTTATTTGTTCCCCATTCTGTAACCAAGACCTATACGTACTGCTTGTATTATTTCGTCCATTATTATATTAAAGAGAAGTGGGCTTAACGAGTCATCCTGTCTGACTCCGCTTATATACTGGTACTGGTATACACTGTGCTAGTTTTTCAATTATCTTTGCCTGTATTTGATTATGGAAGTAGATGTTTTCGATGGTTTGTATAATATTGTGTCATCAAGTGCCATAGTCTATCGACCAATAGCACGCACTTGATGGGCATCGCCCCGCTCACCTCGACTTGGAAATTGTGTATAAATATTTGCATAATTTTCAAGTCAGAATCAGTTTACTGACCACGACCTTACCTAGAGCATCGTACGTTCTAGGGGGTCATCGGTCGGGGCTCTGTCCCAGTTTTACCACACTTTTCTAGACTCTAGCTAGTTTTTGCTACTTTAAACTTGTTTTATTTCTACAACTTCTACAAATTATTTCACATGTAAGAAATTCGACAAGTCTTTGTGAAGACTTGTCCGAATTAAACACACATCCTAATCTATATTGGATAAGTGCTTAGGAATACTTCGTACTCTATACATAAAGCCCCTAAGCAGAGTGTAGAGGAGAGTGGACAATTTAAGAGGTCTACTCTTCCTGAGACGACATGGCGCCCAACGTGGCCAACTTATTCGGTGCTTTATTCGGCAAATAAATATTTTACATTTTATCTATCAGAGTTGTTGGTAGTTCAGATTTCTTTCCTAGGTGGCGTTAAGTGTTTAAATCTAAACTAACATAAAGCTTTAAATTATTGTGTTATCTTAAAATGTTATCTTATTGTCTTATCTTATATAATATATAAATTTGTTATCTTATTGTCTTATCTTAAAATTACAGCAACTAATATTTTTGGCAATTTTGCGAAAAAATTTATCGGAATATTAGTTGTATTAATATGTAGTTAATAATATTAGTATCATTGATTAAACGTATCATTTTAAAAACAAAATATGATTGACTCATATTAAAATGTTAGTTGGCAGTTTAGATTTCTTTCCTTGGTGGAGCTAGGAGTTATCCTACCGGACAAATTGTGTGAGTTTTCTTCCTAGCCATATATATATATATATATATATATATATATATATATATATATATATATATATATATATATATATATATATATATATATATATATATATATATATATATATATATATATATATATATATATATATATATATATATATATATATATATATATATATATATATATATATATATATATATATATATATGTGGTTTCAGTTGTTTTCCGGGTTTGACTCCGCGTTAAATATTTTTGGTTTTTAGAAAAACCATTGTTTTGACGACGTTTCGGCAAGGTCACACTTGCCATTGTCAAGTCAGATTCTGCTTCGTCTTGATGTTACAGGCGAACTGATTTCTCGGTCGCTGCACGCTGAGTTTAAATATCTTGTTGCGCTTCTTGTCATTGGTCCTGTGCGCAGAGTGGGCGTGGTCTTCTTCGCTATTTTAATTTTTACGTTTTTCTGCAGAATTGTTTTCCACGTATTTGGGAGTCTTTGGGCATCATCTCTGGTGTTTAAATTTTTCGGATGTTTTTCGATCTCTATGGCTTCTCTGATTACACGTTTGGCCTTATTTTCGATGTTGGCTAGCATTGTTGTTCCATTTAAGTCTATTTTATGTCCTGTGTTTATGACATGTTGTGCTAGGGATGAAGTTTTTTCTTTTCTTTCGATGGCGTTTCGATGTTCTTCGCGTCTAACCTGTATCCTTCGATTTGTTTGTCCGATGTACGATTTATCGCAGTCTTCACACGGGATCCTGTATACGCCTTGATTTTCTAATGCAACTTTTGTTTTTGCTGATGGTAATATGGTTGCTATTTTTCTGTCGGTGTTAAAAATAGTTTCTATTTTGTTTTTTCTTAGAACTCTGCTGATTTTGTCTGTCGTACCCTTTATATAGGGCAGGATAGTTTTACCGACTGGTTTTTCTTCTTTTTCTGGATCTTTGCTGTTGTTTCGGGATTTATGTGCTTTTTCAATCATGAACATGGAGAAACCATTTTTTCTTAGACTTGTTTTGACTTTGTGCATTTCTACAACACATTAACAATATCCATCCAAAAATACAGTTTACCATGGAACGGGAGAATAACCAACAACTTCCATTCCTAGATGTGTTAGTTATTAAGAAAGAAGATGGAAGCATAGGACATACAGTATACCGAAAACCAACCCATACTGACAGGTACTTACACGCAGACTCACACCATCATCCTGCACAATTAAATTCGGTAATAAAAACCTTAATAACAAGATCTGAGAAACTGGCAGATGAGGACCATAAGAATGAAGAAATGCACAAAGTCAAAACAAGTCTAAGAAAAAATGGTTTCTCCATGTTCATGATTGAAAAAGCACATAAATCCCGAAACAACAGCAAAGATCCAGAAAAAGAAGAAAAACCAGTCGGTAAAACTATCCTGCCCTATATAAAGGGTACGACAGACAAAATCAGCAGAGTTCTAAGAAAAAACAAAATAGAAACTATTTTTAACACCGACAGAAAAATAGCAACCATATTACCATCAGCAAAAACAAAAGTTGCATTAGAAAATCAAGGCGTATACAGGATCCCGTGTGAAGACTGCGATAAATCGTACATCGGACAAACAAATCGAAGGATACAGGTTAGACGCGAAGGAAGAACATCGAAACGCCATCGAAAGAAAAGAAAAAACTTCATCCCTAGCACAACATGTCATAAACACAGGACATAAAATAGACTTAAATGGAACAACAATGCTAGCCAACATCGAAAATAAGGCCAAACGTGTAATCAGAGAAGCCATAGAGATCGAAAAACATCCGAAAAATTTAAACACCAGAGATGATGCCCAAAGACTCCCAAATACGTGGAAAACAATTCTGCAGAAAAACGTAAAAATTAAAATAGCGAAGAAGACCACGCCCACTCTGCGCACAGGACCAATGACAAGAAGCGCAACAAGATATTTAAACTCAGCGTGCAGCGACCGAGAAATCAGTTCGCCTGTAACATCAAGACGAAGCAGAATCTGACTTGACAATGGCAAGTGTGACCTTGCCGAAACGTCGTCAAAACAATGGTTTTTCTAAAAACCAAAAATATTTAACGCGGAGTCAAACCCGGAAAACAACTGAAACCACATATAGCTCCCGCGGAAATTTCAAATTCAATATATATATATATATATATATATATATATATATATATATATATATATATATATATATATATATATATATATATATATATATATATATATATATATATATATATTCATATATACATGTATGAGTATAATCAAACTATGAGAATTTTTTAGTGTCTTTTTTCTTTTTCTCAGTCTTTTACAACTGCCACGAATCTAAGATTTGTATTTTTTCCTTTGCAAATAAAATCCCCCGACATAGAAGTTAACTGTCGTAGAGTCACTTCTGACGTACACGCAGAAATATGGTCATCATGAAATGCCCATATCAAGCAGGAGATTTATTCGTGTGACATTTCTTGATATATTCACGATGAGTGGAATAAAGTGCCAGCGGGGCAATGAATTCACCACAAATTCAATTGAAACATTTCTTAACGTCTTCATTTGTTCGACTTACCATCTGCTGAACTGTCTCAAAAGATTTGCATAGAAGGGCTGTAAATATGTCCTGGGTTTGTCGAGACTCTTTAGTATTTATTATACTGCTTAGGGTAGTTTTCCGATTGAATCGACTTGCAGGACAATCAGCGAAATAATTTTTTAAAGTTGAACATTAATAATATTATGTGAACAAATAATTGCTAGAAATGGGAAATATTTAATGAGAAATATTTTTCGAGATTTAAAGAACGTTATGAAAGTTATTTTTAATAAAATTTAATATATTGAATCACTTTAACCTAGCATTTCTCATCTATTTTAACCACACGTTTATCTAAAAAATTAAAATATGGTAATGAACACTGAATATCAATTTGAATTTGAATATTATTACCAAATTATATTTGTACAAAGAAATTCGGCTTTTGATATTATAATTTGTGGAAAACCACAAGTTTGTCAATAACAATTAATAACATTAAACAGTCTTAATGACATATTTAATTTAAGTGCTTCAAATGAAATTGACATCTTTTTGTGTTTTGAGCCCTAAAAAATATTCTATTTAATATTATTATTGCAATTTTTCTAATAATCTGTAAAATATATATAATCTAAACTCAACCTACGAACTAATACAAAATCTACGAATTTTAGAGGTATCTGAAGAAAATCATTGATTCAGGAATAAATGGTCGGTAACGTTCATTATGTAAACAACAACAGTATTTGACTAAACTGAACTCGAGTTTGAGCTTACTTACCAAATAAAAAATATTCTGGTAGGTAGTTGTTAGTATGGAAGTCGGTTGGTCTCATGGCCTCCTCATCGGAGAGTATACGTATAAATCAGAACCGTACCTGGCAATTACCTAGCTCCCCGCCCCGTTATTATATCTATTAGTTGTAGGGAGCGCTACGATCGCAGGGAGACTTAATTACGCCAGAACGAAGAGATCTCCACCTTTGACCCCGCATTCCAGCGGTGCTGCCACCTATTCAACACGAACGACGGTTTACCTTATTTGCCTCTTGCCCGGTTTTGTCTTCTAATAGAGGAGGACGAAGTCGGTATTAGGAACTAAAACAGCCTAATTTATTGAGTAAATACTTGTGGCAAGTGCAGTGCCTATTAGGTGTTAAGCACTGTGTTACTTCAACAATCGGTTTTACTTTGCTTGCGCACTGGCAATGGAAATTTTACTTCTGTAACAATATTTTTTATTGATAGTATATACAAATTTAGATTGTGTGTTGTGTTGTGAATGTATTGTGTGATATATTTATCCATTTTTTCATTTTGCATCCGTTCCTCATAAATTATATACTTTTTCAAGATGTTTGTGACTTTATGTGATTTTTTCGTAAATAATTTAGAACTATTTAACGATAATAAGTATATCTGAGATGATATTTCAAAAAACACACTCGAAGCCATAAAAAATGAGATAAAAGTGAGTGAAATATTAATAAATTACTTGAGAAATGCCGATGACACAGTTATAATTGCAGACAGTTTGGAGAACTTGCAGCGTTTATTTAACGAAATATCGGCTTAAGAAGATCTACTTAGCTTAAAAATTAATACCGAAAAAACAAAGATATTGGTGGTAAATCGAAATCCAAATCAACCAGTACTCGTAAATGTATACGGAACAGAAATAACTCAAGTTTTCAAGTAGCTGGGCAGTTGGATCGATGAGAATCTTATTGTGACTTAAAAATAACAAAGCTCGGATTGAAATAGAGCAAACTTTTTTAAAAAGCATAGCCTTGTAAACAATAGATCGCTCAATAACCAAATAAAATTTAATTTTGGACGCTAAAACTTAGCTGTCCGAATAGACTCGGGGCATTTAAAATGTGGGTACATCTATGAATGCTACCAAACCATTATCTTGAAATCTTTGCGTCGAATAGGCAGAGAACGTGGGCTAATCGAAATCATTAAAATATATACCACTTCCTTCAACTCATCCTAGAGAATAAAATCGAAGGTAAACGTGGTCTAAAACAGCGACATTGCTCCTGGCTTAAGAACATACAAAATTGGAAAGGATTGGGCTCAAACAATTTGCTAAGGAAGGTCCAAGACAGAGGAAAATTTGCCAATACTTTTACCGATCTTTGATAGTAGAAGGTACTTAAAGAAGGTGAATGTTACAAATGTTTAAAGCCTATTTTAGAAGCCAGACACGTTTTAGAATATTATAAATTTAATAAAAAAGAATGTAAAACATTATTATCTTACAAATTTTACTGAAACACTTAAATAAATAAGGCAGTACTTAAGAATAAAAACTAGACTCTTGTCATGATTGTAACGGTGACCATAAAAACAAAAGGTAAAGAATGGAATGTAAAATAAAAAGGGCCATATTAGAATTTGACATACCAATTAACAGCAAAGAAGTGTTAAAAAAACAACCCATAAAAATCTTCGTAGAGGAAGATATTATTAGGATTTTAGATTTCAGGAGATGATTATTCTTGTAGGCCTTTCCATACTATAACCCTAAAGATCTTTTTTATATACCTTTCATTTACGTTTGTGTCCAAAACTCAAGGCTTTTAATAAAACCCATTATACGGTTTTATTATGCGTTTAATATCTGATTAGGTATTAATTGTAAAAAGGTCAACTGCGGATATTTATGGCGTTGAAAAACAATTGCCAATAAGTTGCTGACAATGTGTCAGCCTTTTCATATATATTTTCACAAAATCTCGCATTGATCTGTCTACTTTGACAGTTTTACAGAGAAGTTTTAATCCGACTGAACACAGCAGTATCCAGAAACAGCACCTGTGAATATCTTAAGTACAATCTTCTGAATCTTAAAGAGAACTTTTGCAAAATGAACAGGTTAATCGTTTTTCTTATCTTTGGTTTGGAATTTTTTCTCCGTAGGCTGCACCAAGTTCCTTTTCTCATTTTTGGACTGTTTCTTGTCGAATAAAAGAAATGCTAGCTCATACTTTAGCAATGTATCAGTAATTACTTTATGCACTGGTGCCCATAACAAAATCTTTTTTTTTTTGACTTCGACAGTTGCTTGGAGCGCTTTGCAGTTTCACGTTGTTATGTGACAAGTTGTAGACCTTAGAGACTTAATTACAGCTTCACTGTGAGAAACAATACAGTAAGGTACATTAAAGCTCACATATTAAAATGTATTCGTGGATAAATTGGATACGAGTATAGACTGAAATAATAATTAAAATAGCCATTAAAAATTTACATTAAAAGCAAGAAAATAACATAAAATAAAAAAAAGAGGAAAAATAACAAATACGACCAAAACAATAAATGATGAATAACAAAAGATTACGATTATAATAATGACAATACTTTTTTATGTCGATAATCTGGTTATTGTACATATTTCTAATTTTATTTTAAAATGTTTAAATTTTAATTTGGAACGCCCGTCATTTTTTTACTCGTTATATAGTTAGTGCCCATCTTTACTTTGTGCTTTATTACTAGTTGTTATCTATCTATCAATATTTCTGGTGAATAATCTTTTGTACCTACGCAATTTTCCTATATCGATCACTTTTGCTGATATTACTTGTAGGCTGTTGTGTACCGTTCAAAGATGCAGTGTTGCCGATCAAAAAGAATTCGCAAAATTTTCTACTATATTTCAGAAATCGTAGTCATAGTAATAGGTAATTTATTTAAGTTCAGTTTATTTAAAATTTATTTTAAAATCGAAATATACTTGTATTATATCAAGTATACTGCCTAATCAGTCCAAAAATGTGCACATGGGTGCCCCGAAGTAACTGGTGAAATCGATAATCAGTTCATAAACTAATGTATAGACTAAAAATTGACTTAAAATAATCCTTTAAGTGAACAAAAGAGGAAGGAGTCTTCTTATCAGTAAAATAAAATACTTAGAATTAACTATTAGCAGAAAAAACCAAATGTATGACATCTAAATAACCACTACGATATAAAATCGAAATTGATGGGAAAATAATGAAGCAGGAAGCAAAGTTTAGATATCTGGGAATAGATATAACTAGTTACGGAGATGTTGAAGAAGAAGTACGACTTCTTCTTCTGCTGGTTCCTATCCGTTTCGGGTGTTGGAAATCATATTGGCAATCATGACCTTGCTCGCTGCGGCTCGAAACAGCTCCGTTGAGGTTTTCTTAAACTATGTTCTTAAATTCCGCAGCCATGATATTCTCCTTCTACCGGGTCCTCGCTTACCTTTGACTTTACCTTGCAATATAGACTGCAGCAGGGAGTAACGGTGCTGATTTCTCATAACGTGTCCCAGATATTGCAATTTTATGCGTTTGATCGTAAACACAATCTCTGGTTCCTTCTTCATTTTTTCTAGAACTTCCTTGTTCGTGATCCTTGCTGTCCATGATATTCTCAGCATTCTTCTATAAAGCCACATCTCAAATGCTTCAAGTTTTTTAATAGTGGTGTCTGTAAGCGTCCATACCTCCGCTCCGTACAACACAGAGAAAACATAGCATCTCAAATGTCTCATTTTTGTATCTAGGGATATGTTGTGTCTTTTGAAGATGGCGCTAATTTTGTTAAAGACCGTTCTTGCCTTTCCTATGCGGCACTTTATTTCCTGTACATTGCTCCACTGTTCGTTTATAATAGTTCCCAGATAGCAATACTGTTTTACTCGCTCTATCTGCGTCCCATTAATGTATAGATGAGCCCCATTTATATTCTCCTTGCTGATAATCATTTGTTTCGTTTTGTGGGTATTAGTGTTTAGTCCGTACTGTTGACTGTACTCGTTTATTCTGTCCATTAGCCTCTGGAGCCCCTCTAAACTATCTGCTATCACCATGGTGTCGTCGGCATATTTAACATTGTTTACTTTTTCACCATTTAGAAGGATGCCTTCGTGTATTCCGTAAAGAGCCTCGTTAAAAATTTTCTCTGAGTACATATTAAATATCAACGGCGATAGGATACATCGCTGTCTAACTCCACGTAGTATTTTTATGCGATCTGTTTCTTCTCCGTTAATTTTCATGTATGCGGTCTGATTCCATTATAGTTCTGAAATTATTCTGAGGTCTTTGTCATCCAGGTCTGCTTCTTTTAAAATGTTTATCATCTTTTGATGTTCAACTCTGTCAAATACCTTTTCATAGTCGATCAAGCACGCGTATACGTCGCAGTTAACGTCCCTGCATCTTTGAATCAGTACCTGTACTCCGAAAAGTGCCTCTCTGGTACCCACTGCGTTAATGAAGCCGAACTGTCTGTCCGATATTTGTTCCTCGCACTGTCGTACTTCCTCGAAGTACGACAGTAAAGCTTAAAAGCAAGTGAAGTGGCGGGATCTCTTAATGGGACAATCTGGAAGAACAAACACTTAAGACAAGACACAAAAACAAGAATCTATAAAGCAGTAATTAGACCTATATTAACATAAACGGCGAAGACAAGACCTGACACATATAAAACGAGACGACTACTAGAAACAACAGAGATGAACATACTTCGACGAATATCAGGAAAAAGTCTGTTGGATAGGAAGAGAAACGAAAATATAAGAAGAGCATGCAATATAGAAGACATAAAGGGATAGGTGACAAAACGCAAACAGGAGTGGAACGAACACATTAGTAGAACGGCAGAAAAAAGGATTGTACGAATAGCACGAGATAAGTCACCAAATGGACGAAGAAGTATTGGCAGACCAAAAAAAAGATGGAACGATAATTCAAACAATTTAGGATGCTAATATTGAAAAAGAAACAGGCTTTAAAGCCTACATATAAGAAGAAAGAAGAAGAAGAAGAATTAATCATGGCAAAAATGAATTATCGGAACAATGAACAGACGCTTGAAATAAAAACAAGTTTCATACAACACTAAGGTTAAAAGAATTGTGCATCTAGATGAATTTACCTTGACTACTGAATTTAACGGGAATACATCACAATTTTAATCAAAAATACATATTTTAGGTTTAAGCAAGTAATCTCAGAATTGTAGTGAGTTCAGCTCTTTATTTTGATATGGGAATCTAGTGTATAAGAATTTATTTTTGGTTAAAATGATCAACAAATGATAAACTAAACAGAAATGGAAATATAACAAATACCTTAATAATTCATCTAAATGTTAAACTAAATGAATTAACTTTTTAATTTTGAACTTAGGTGGCGAAAACTTTCTAAATTTTGGTGACTGCGCCAGAAAGTTAACCATTTTTTGAATTAATCAAATAAATTTGTTACGATTTATTATAAAATAATACATTAGTAGCCTGTGTCAAAAAGTACAGTGAATTACACATTTAATTATTAGGCATTTTCAGTTTTACTCAGTTTTTTCAATTTGACTAAACTTTTTTTCCTATATATTTACTTATATTATGATTATTTTACCGCGGCACGGTTACTAAATAAATGCGAAATCCAAAAAGGGAAAAGAATTTATGATATAAATTGACTTATTAAAATCAATATGTTAAAAATTTTGAAGTGTCAAAGTTTCCGTTTAGATTACTCTGATGGGATGAAAGACATCAATGGGTAGTTAGAACAGAAAACAGGATAAATGTAAATTATGATAAAGATAAATAATAATAAATAAATCTGATGGACATTGACAGTAAATAAGAATTAATAAAATTCACCATAGAAAAAAAACAATAATTCACTTCCGTTTCTGGATGTGCTAATCATAAAAAAAGAAGACATAAAATATGCAATCCAAAGTCTACAGAACACCAACCCACACCAACAGCTATTTAAATTACCACCCCAACCACAACGTAAACATCACAAAGGGAATTATCAAATCGCTATATAGTGGAGCCAAAAACACCTGCTCTAATCAAAATGCATTAGGATTTACCAAAAATGATTGCCGATTATCATTTATAAAAAAGGAATTTTAGATTGAAGAAAAGAAACAAAAAACACTACAAGTAATCCAGAAATACTCACAAGAAGGGATTTAAAGATGACAACAATACCATATGTAGCTTATCGGAAAAGTTAAGAAGGATATAAAATAAGTACATCACAACATTTGAAACAATCCATACACTGAGGTCTATTCTGTCGAAAACCAAGTCTAACAACACACAAGGGAGATCCAGAAAATACCCGTGAATGCAACAATTTCTATGTGGGACAAACTGCAAGGCCACTGAGTGTTAGGTTAAATAAGCATGACACTTACATCAAAAACATAGAGTATGACAAATCACAAATATGTAAACTTACCTGGGAGAATGAACACAGAGTACAATTGAAAGGATTTTACTAACTGATATGGACGCAGTTGTAATAGCTGATGTCCATGTTCTTGCAGTAGTTCATCTATAACGTACTTAACGTGTTGTAGCTTCTTCAGACAACAAACACTTAATAGCCCTGTTTTGCAGGAATCTTTTTAAAATTGGTATTTCTTAAACAAACTTAGTGGAAAGAAATCCAAAGATTTCTTACTTGGTGAAATTAAATTCAAATATTTGTATACTATGCTTTTTAAAATTTTTAAAGCATACAGATTATGTTTCTTACTTGTAACCATTCTTTTGACTGTAATTTTGTCCAAGAAGGTTTAAGTAATTTTTCTACAAGAGAACTATGGCGTGACACATGTGTGTGTATGAGATTACGCTGACCCATTTTTTAAAAGACTCCTTATCCATCGAATCGTGATAGTTGCTGTGGTTTTGGACTCCTGCTAGGACTAACCCAACCGATTCTTCATGTTGCACTTTTAAAAAGTATATAGATGGTACTTTTGCCATCTTTATTGATAACTTAACAATTAACGTATGACCCAGGTCAGGTCGAACATCGTCGGTGTCTCCAATGCTAATAATAACACATAACTAATAAATCATATCCATATACAGTAAGTTAAGTTTTAAATTAGATATACACATTATAAATGGCAACACCGCGCGCCGTCGATTTTCCACGAACCTTCGTTGCCCAGTCACCAATAATTTGTCATTATACAGAGGTTGTTTAAAGCAATAAGAGTGTAGATTTTTAATTTATTTTTGTAAACAATATGTCTGTTTATACGCCCTCAAAAAAGGTTTAAATAATAAAATAGTTTTATAGTGGTATTTATGGACAACAGTGTATAGATTTATTTTCTGTGTTTGTTGAGGGGAAACCAATTCCTTGCGTACAGTCAGTTCATAATATTTTGAGAGTGTTTATTGCCTCAAAAATTGCAGCAAATATCACGCTCAAGAAGTGTCACCAGAAAAAGTTGAGAAAAGAGAATACTCGGAATAATCGGAGTAGATTCAACACGTTCAAGAAGAAGCGTTGCTAGAGAGTTAGATGTTAACAATGTTACTATAACGAAAGTATGAAAAAAGACGACTACTTTCGAAGAATGGAGTTTTGTGAAACTCTAATAACGAAGGCTAATGATGAACCCAATTTTATTAAATAGATTTTATTTATTGATGAATCATCTGTTTTATTAGTAGGGAGATACAATCCTTCCATTACGAGGTATTGGGCGCGGGAAAACCAGCACGGAAGTGTTGTTTACCAAACTCGGCGTCCTCAAAAAGTCTGACTGGCATTTTAGGAGACCACATAATAGGTCAATTTTTTATTGAGGCCAACTTGAATAGTAGAGTATACCTCGATTTGTTACAGAATCATATTTTTCCCGCCATTCCCAATCTTCCTGATGTAAATGGAGAATGTTTGGTTTCATTAAGAAGGCTGTTCAGTTCACAACGCTCGAATAATTAGGGAGTACTTAAACAATACATTCCCGAATCGAGTTAACAGTGGAACACGCGATATTAAGTGACCTGCGCGATCTCCAGATCTCACACCCATGGACTTCTTTTTTTGGCTACATTTAAAAAGCATCATCTACGACCATCCTAAGGCTAGAGCTCAAAATTTGGATGGATTAAAAAGCCGAATGAGAGAAGTATCCAATTCTGTTACAGCAGAAACTCTTACATCTGTCCGCAGACGTTTTTATGACAGATTGGGATACTGTTTGGCCGTAGAAGGTCAAATATTTGAATCATTTCTGTAGGTTATAAAGAATTATTTCTTATTTTATTAGGAATTATTTTTTTAATTTTATTTTTAATTCAACCACAAAAAATCGTTTACATTATTAAAAGCCGATACAAATGCACCGCCTTATAATGGTCAGTATATTTTTATCGAGTTTATGTCATCAGAAATTAACCGGATATACATAAGCAAAACAAAAATCGACGGACGGAGTTGCTTATTCCTTGCGTTGTTATGTGTTACTAAATGGTTTTTGTTTTCTCGTTTTATGTTTAGAAGTCTAAGAATCTAAGGTATCGGAGAAGATCGTAGAATTACAATTACCTCGTATGAGGCAATGTTGCCGATTTTAGCGCTTGATGTAGTTTGCAATATCTAATCCAAAACTTAACGTCCTGTATAATCGTAAAACCGCAAGTGGCTTAAATACATAAACTACGCTGATTCTACAAGGCAGAGAACATGCTCTTTCTATTTTAAATTTACTCATTGTTTTATTATAATTTACGTATATGCTATTGAACTAAATCCAAGTTATTTTTAAGTTACTATTTTAATCATTATTTAACATGAATTTAAAAAAAATGATACTCCAAACTTCTTCTTCGATTGGGTCGATGATTTTTGTCTTTAATATATTTAACTCCGGACCAAATCTTTCATTATGATTTGCAACAAGCCGTGTTAGATCAATCAGTTTTCTTGGTTGTTGGCAAGGATAGCTGCAGTGCTCTCTTCATAATATGTTCCTAGTATATATTAAATAGTTGTGGAGATAGTATACATCCTTATCTGATACCTTGTTCTAGGTGGAATTCATTTGAAAGTGTGACAAGCAATTTTACTGATCCCGTGGTATAACGACATATTTAATTTTCTTGATCTTTGGCAAAATACCGCCTGCTCCTTTGGTATTTCTCTATAAAAAAATACTTCTGTAATTATTACACTTACCAAAGTTGCCTTTCGTTTTTGAAATCTCACAACAGCAAAAAAAAAATAAGAATGTAAAAGCGACGTCCGTTATGTCAAAATAACGATTAGGAAACCAATAATTCGGTTTGTCAGAAAAAAATATACTTTTTGTTAATTTTATAAAAACTTTTATAAAAATAAACCAACTAGGTTGTTATAATATAGGCAAGTGTGTTCATAAAAATATTTTTATTTGAAACCTACTTTCATTTTTCTCTTTATCAATACCTTAATTGTCTTCATATAGCCACTCCTTTAAAAGAACAACTGCTACATCTAAACTGGACAACAATCTGTTTTCTCCATCTTCCCATTCGAGAAATTGTTCGATCGGAAAAACACAAAGTGTCATCCGTAATAAATATTACTAACCTTTCCTTCTATCTACCTGTAATATCGACTCCGCGACTCTATGTCGATATCGATCAATAAAAGATATTAAATTAGAACAAATGCCTTAAAAGACAGTTGTTATACAATCGAGCAACATTATTTCGTCATAAATCTGTTTTGATTCGAAACCCTATTAAACCAATTCTCACAAAGCTGGTAAAGTCCGGTTTTTGTGATTGACACACAGGACCGGCGTAGCCTGTTGCGTCTGTAAACATTAATTAAGTCCTTAATAAATTCTTCTATCCTTTTGATTTTTATTTATCCAATTGTGTACAAGGTTTTTGTTACATTTCTCAATATATCTCGATAATTTTTTTTATATATTATGCCTATCCGAACTTATCTGATGTATATTTCTATTTCGGTTTTCTAAATATAGTCATTATTGTTGTACTTTTAGGGATTTATTATTGTTTTATTGCATTGTTTTAGTTTTTGTTTCATATTTTTGTTTTAATTGTTTTAATAACCTTATGATTTATGCAAAATGTCTCAAAATAATAAACGAATTTGGCAATTTATAATTTGTGTTTAATTTTTTCTGTTTGTTTTTATTAGCTTTGCATTTGGTGCATCATTATTTTTAGTAATATTTTTTTAGTACTACTTGTAGTCAATTTTGTGCCAATTTCTGCGCAATAGTTTACGATAAGACAACAATATCTGCATTTTCTTGAGATGCAAGTTGAACGTTTCTATACTAGGCTTGTTTCACTTAAAAATATGATTTATATTTGTTGTATCAGACAATAATAAAAATTCTGTAGACTAATGACATTAAAATAACTACTCTAAAAACTGGTCAAGATTTTCTCAGGATCGAGATAGATTGACAAGATTAGGGAAGTTCTTTATTAAATAGTGGACATGGATGATATTGATAATAATTATATAACACAAGTTTTCAAATGATTTTTGGTTTTTGCTCTATTAGTATTCTCCAACCTTTTGTATTTTTGAAATTTATTTATAACGTTACTTACTTCTATCATTTTGATGTTTAGTATTTATTCCGGAATCGCTTTTAAGGGTTTATTTTTCTTTTTCCGTTTTTTTTTAACCATTGCAGCTTTGTTTTGATATTATGGTTGTAAGTTGTTACATTAAAATTGTCTACAATGTATAATGAGTTGCGTAGCTACAAGGTCTGTTATTAAAATTTCACTAACCTATCAATTTATTTTGGGTGTGTCAAGGTCGCTGTCGATTTGGTCAACGTTTCGAATCGAACTAATTAATCTTGGTGTGTTATCTTATTTGGTCGCTTGAAGCAGTTTCAGACCACAGGTGGATCGGCCATATTTTTTGAGGATTATGATTAGGATTCTTTTGAAAATAATTTCATTTTTATGGACATTGGGGATTGAGTTATTCGATTCTTTATTGGATATGGATTTTATGGATTATTAGTTGAAGCCGTTTGTCGCTGTAGCCATAGTTTTTTGTATGTAGAAATAAAACCACGTATCTATTCTACAGGAGTCTTCAGGAGGTTGTAGAGAAACTGGATATAGCCGTAAGCTTTTTAGTGACACTTTTATATAGACCCAGAGAATGAGTATTATATGAAATAGCTCAAAATTGTGTTCTTCTAGTCTTCGAAGATGTAAATAGTAATTATCTTAAAAGATAATTACTATTTAGCTTTTCCTATCATATAAAATTTATTTATAAAGTTTCTACATCAAATAAAATTGTTTAAAAGTTTTTTTGCAAGAGATTTCTATAGACTTTCTATCTTTAGTGATAATTACAATATTATATTTATTTTTACCAAATAAATTGTTTTTTGTATTTAGTTTACAGTACATGGTTCATCTTTTAAATTTGTATTGATTAATAATTAATATAATAATATAAATTATTTATACTTTCACATATTCCGCATGACACCCATTGCATTCCCAAAATCTACAGAGAATACATCATTATAGGCAAAACTATGATGATTTCTTCCTTGCGTTCTAACCCACCTCAGAGAAGTCTCAGAATATTTTGTTACATAAATTTATTTTTTCTTTATTATATTATAATCCTCGTATCTTTGCTTTTATTGTAATTGGTCGAAATACTATTTTAAAGCCTCTTTTATTGGTTGTCACTATGATTATATGATTCGCATATGTTTGTGTTTTTTATTCAAGTTTTGATAGACTCTATTCAAATATATATTTCCCCAGTTTCACCTATTCTTATTCTCTCGTTTACAATGATGGTTACTACTTTGATATTACTATGTATTACTGTCTATTACTGATATATTTCTCCAGCGGTACAGCAAAAACTGTAGCCAAAATATTTTTTATGCAGCCTTTTTAAATTTAAATAACATCTAACATAAATTGAGTGAAATTTCAACATGCATTAATAATTTATTAAAGGGATTCGTATTCGCCATAACACCAGAGATGCGTGGACGTCGGTTATTCGAACTTATGTCAGACAATTATTTTGGATCGAATAAGCGTTTACACAAAAATCGATCCTTTGGGGATGTGCGCTTATTCTGTCGATACTGAAAAATTGATGACGGATTTGGATTCAACTATAAAAAACAGAATAACTTGTAAATTATAGCTACATTGTGAATTTTAAGCCATCTTAATCGGCAGTATTCGAGTAGTTAATGGAATGGACTTAGAAACAATTAAGTTTAGCCCACAGATATTTCAGTATTGTGCAGTATAATCTTTTTTATTTAAAAATAAATGTAACTCATTTTTATTTATATCTAGAGCAATAACGGTTCATCATCTATGTGAAAATACATGTAAATTAGGTATTACTTTAAGTGACGCAAATTGTACAGAATTACTGTTAAGAAGCTCTATGTTGAGAAAATTATGTATTTTCATACATAATCTTTTGTAAAGGGTTATGTTCTCACCTCTTCCAGACTTTTAATGTATGCTTTTTTTGTTGCACATACACACACGCGCGGTAGTTTCAATGTTCTGCCATCCAAGAGATACTTTGTCTATTAACTACCACTTTCTGATGATCACCAATATTGGCCGAAACATGTTACAGTGTGATTGTATAAACACAAAATAGACAAGGCATGCATAGCTTCTAAACATAATACGTTGCCTTTTATAGTTATAAACTTGCGTTTTTTGGCGGTTTTGACAATAGCATATCATCTTTTCTAATCTTCCACTGGACTATTTTTAGACGATGAATAATGGACGATTATATTGGATATTTTACATTTTGACAAAAACATTGTGTCTAAATGTTAAATTATTAAGTAAAACATTTATTTTCTTCACATTGGGTAATATTATTCCAATATGACATTCTAAAGTCTGTTATTCTGAGCACGGCACTGCACAGAACTTTCTTAGAACCTTTCGATAGATGAAGTAAGACGTTCGTTATCATTATTAATTAACTGTCCGTTATAAATGACAATTAAAAGCGGGCAAGTGATATATCATCATTTTTATGGCACTGGTATTTTTATATCGGCCTTATATGCTAGAATGAATTGTTGAAAGCTATGGAAATAAAAAAGCAATAAGAATTGATAATACCGATTTTTCCTCCTGCCTCAAGGATGTATTCATCATGGTGAAGAATTGTTGCTTTACGATTCATTGATCAATCAAACGAGAACTGTATAAATAAGTAAAGAATGTGGGGAATTTTTTATGCAGTTAATGATTTCTCTATATTCTTATGAAGCTCCATAACCAGGCTTTTGAATAGGTTATTACTAGTAATAATATATTTTGTACATCCTTTTCACTTGCATGATCTTATAACAGATACAAAATCACTAATAGTTATTCTTATTGCATAAAATTCCATAAAATTAAGACTGCTTGGGGACTAAAACAAGTCTTGATGTTCTTCCTCCATTTTTAAATTTCTATTTACTTTTTGATACTGAGCATAATGGAAATATATATTCCTCCGTACCAGTGGCATTCTTGGAAGAACCCGATAAAAACATTAAAATCCTTCCTGGTGCTTCAAATTACACATCTCACGGTTGGCGAAGCTAGACTGATCTCAAAGTTATGGAAATAACAACGGGAATGTTGCGTGTGTGAATGTGAAAAGCACGAAACCCTGTTTTTAATTTTTTTGGGGTTTTCGTCTATTCATTTCATTTTCTTTTGTGGTGAAATTAAGCTAACGTTGTAATAGAACGAATGTGATATTTTCTGTATTTTCTGTACAAGACGATAATAATTTCATATGTTTTCTTTTATATATTTCTACTATATTTTTGTAGTTTTTTCTCTATATGACAAAATGTCCATAGATCCCATCATTAGTTAACAATATGATTTCTAGATTCAAAGAAAAATCTGTGTGATAATGAAGATGCTATTCTATTAAAAAAAACCTAAATCACGCACGTACAACTCCTTGTATTCTTCTTCTTTAAGTGCCGTCTCCAAATCGGAGACTGTAATTTACTTTATCTATCGCTGCTCTGAAGATTTCTATTGAACTTCATCTAAACCAATACGTTAATCTTTTCAATTATGACTCTTAATTTCTTCTTATACTCCTTCATCCTTTTATCACATTGTATAGCCGAATTTAATGTTTAATGATAGATCACTTGATTCTAGATAACTTCTGTATTTTCGCTTTCAGTTTTTGATAAAATTCGCATATTTTTAATAAAAATACAAAGTACCAGGATTAAAAAATCAATTAGTATAAATAAGTAATTTATTTATAGAATTACAATTATATTCTTATAATAAGTTTGCAATATCAGCTAGAGAAACAAATATTTTTTTCGACTTAAACATAAGTTTATCACTTTTTTTTAGTTAAATGAAGCAATTTTTTTACATAAAACGTCAAAATATGCTAAAAAATTATTACTAACTAAAACTACAGCAAAATTTATTTTATGAACCAAAGTCCAGTTGTCTGAAAATGACCAGTATGTGTTTATATTTCTATAATTACTTTAGTTGAGAAAACCAAATGTAAACTTCCACTTAGAACACAATCATGCAAACGACCTCCGAACACTAGGCCGTCAAGTCATCCGCAACTCCTCCAAGAGGAGAGCTCAAGAAGACTTATCGGAGAGACAAACGATCTAAATATATCGGCTAACAGGTAACAAGAAATCTTCCGCATTACCAGCGGCTTCGAGAAAAAATGCTGGTGATGTGTTTACCTATCTAAGGTGATCAGTTTAAGGGTATCCAAAGGATGCCGGTGATCAGCTATATCTTGATGGGTGTAATAATTTTATGAGAGGCTATAAAGGATTAGCTTTATGTTGGACTCATTTGTGGTCAGTTTTTGTGTACCTAGTGTCTCCTCTGTAGCTGTTTTTATCTTTGCTAAGTTCCATGCGGTTACAACTTTAACGTCATCCTTTTTCGTGGTATTGTCGCAGATAGACTCAATATTGAGTTTTTCAACAGTTTTGAAAGTTACCGTTTTTCAACAGTTCTACTCCGTATTTTAGCTAATAGTAGGCCATGATTTGTTCCTGTGTTTGATGAGCTTAGAACTCTTATATCTAATATTTTCAAGAGTAAATATTTAGATTTGTAATGATGTGATCTATGGTTGACTTTAGTCCTCTGTTGTTCTCGAAGATAAGATATATTTATGTTGTTGTTTATGGGGATCAAAACTATTATTAATTCGCAGCTCAGTGTGTGCGAAACATTGGATAAATGGTTCCTCACTATTATTTAAAGTTTCTTCATTAAATCTATTTTTAATACTTTCGATAATTTCTGCGCCAATACTTGCATAAAATCTCTGAAAATCATAGCTTCCTCTTCTTCTTCTACATATGCCTTGTCCGTTCCGAACGTTGGCAATCAACATGGCTATTCTGACTTTGTTTACGGCAGATCTGAATAGTTCAGCAGATGACAATCCGAACCATTGCCGCAAGTTTTGGAGCCACGAGTGTCTTCTCCTCCCTGGACCCCTTCTGCTGTCTATTTTCCCTTGAATGATCAGTTGTAGTACTCTATATTTATTATGTCTCATAACGTGACCCAAGTATTCCAACTTTCTTTTCTTTATACTTATTCCTACCTCTCTCTCTCTTTACCTATCCGGCGTAGTACCTCTTCGTTGGTCACGTGCTCAGTCCAGGATATACGTAATATACGTCGGTAAGCCCACATTTCGAAGGCCTCTACTTTTTTCATCATTGTTGCGGTCATTGTCCACGCCTCCATTCCATATAACAAAACCGGGAATACATAACATTTCAGAAGTCGAATTTTGAGAGGTAGGGTGAGGCTTTTAGAGGTGAAAATTTGCTTCATGCTATTGAACGATGCTCTTGCCTTTTCTACTTCTAGCTTCCTCTAATTTTAGTATTTGGTTAAGAATGTTCTGAAGTTCTTCGTTTAAAGATTTTTCATTTCCTGTGATTTGTTTGTATCAGGAGCATTATACCTGCTAGATTAATCAATTCATCTCAGAAAACTAAACCAATGGTAATCAGGAAAGAACCAACCAAATGTAAAATAGAAATTGATGGCATCAGTATTGAACAAGTAATGGAAATAAAATATCTTGGAATTACACTGTCCGGCTATGGAGACTTGGACAAAGAAGTGAGAGATCAAGTACAAAAAGCAAATAGACTAGTAGGATGCCTTAATAACACTATATGGCGAAACAGACAAATTAACACTGATCTGAAGTCAAGAATTTATAAAGCCAGTGTAAGACCAATAATGGCAGCCAAAACACAAGGGCTGCTGGAAACTGGGTATAGTGTATAAATGACTCGAGATAAAATAGAAAAAAAACAATAGAATAACCACATAAACAATATGAGGGGAGAATTGTGTCGCCAAAATAGCAAGAAATAAGTCACCAATCGGCAGAAGAAGTATCGGACGACCGCGCAAAAGAAGGAGTGACAACCTTTCATAGAGGTATTAATCCGCCAATGAACAAAACAGAATTGCTTATAAAGAGGAAGAATAACAAGAATATCAGTCAATTGAGTTCAATCGCGGTTTCTTTCTTTCTCCCCTTCCTTTTACCCTAACAGGGTGTCGGATTTGGGCTAGCTATTTTAATTTCCATTTACCCACCTCTTTCATTCTTTTCTGTTTCCTGCCATTATTTTCAATTCCTCGAGTGATTTTTGTTTAAGTTTTCCCGCCTCTACTACTTGCTGTATCTATTTTTTTCTTGATCTGCCTCTTTTTCTTTTTCCAAAGTTTTTTGCTTCATAAATTTTTCTTGTTATTCTATTGGATTGCATCCTCATCAGATGCCCATACCAGTTCATTTGTCTCTTTGCTTTTGCATTTTAAGTTCTTCTATTTGTTCTACCCATATATCCATTATTTTCTGCATTTTATTCTCGTAATCTGCTATTAGTACTATGTCGTCTGCATACATTAAGGACTCTATTGTTACCGGTTGTAATCTGCGGTAACCTATTATTGTCTGTAGTTGATTAGTTCTGACTCTAGTGTTTCTTATCAATTCGTTTATTACTATTATGAATAGCAAAGGGCTGAGACTATCTCCTTGTTTAATACCTCTCTTCCAATTAAATGCTTCCGATCTTTCCCCTGTTATTTGTACCCTTCCTTTTACCTCTTTGTAAGTACTTTCTATAATTTTTATCAATGCATTAGGTACGTTAATTTTCCTCAAGCATTTCCCTATAATATGTCTTTCTATCGTGTCAAATGCTGCTCTTAGGTCTATGAATGCTAATACTAGTTTTTTCCCCGTATCTATGCTTCTTTCTATTAGGTTTCTAATGATATATATATGTTGTCATTTGTCTGTCTTCCCGGTCTAAATGCCATTTGTTCTTCTCCCAATACCATTTCTACTTCTTGTCTCAGTCTCTTCTTTATTATTTTCGTATATATTTTAAAGCACACCGATGACAGACATATTGCCCTATAGTTGTTTCAGTTTACATGTTCTCCTCGCGGTTTCCAACTACTTTTAAACAAAATGGATCAGTCTCATCCATACATGTTCTAACACTAGTTGTTAGGACAATCCATTATGCGTATCTCTCAGAATCATCACAAACTCACGGGGATTTCTTACCATTGAGTGCTTACTAGAGAACCTCTTTATATACCTTATTTACTTATTCCCAATATTAATGAATGCCATGTGGGCATATTTTGGTTTGTTCATTTATTAGTCTATAAGATTACTTTTCCTTATTTTTACATTGCTGAACATCTTTTTATTTGTATACAGGTACTAAGATATTGTTTATACATTCATCTGTCATGTGTGCCACTTCGAGAATTCTATTAAGCAAACCTGCTAGTCAACTTATTCCTGTCTCTCGTAACGTAGTCCACACACCAAGTCATATTATCTAATTTAACTTAATTTTTTTAGCAACTTTCTAGTTTTTTATTTTCTTCAGTCATCCTTGTTGATACTACTCGGTTAATTTTACTTGTTTTCTGTTGTTTTCCTTCAAATTATTCGTTTGATAAACTATTGCAGTATTCTTTTTATTGCATTCTTTTTGTGTACTGCTATTATAATATTTTAGACACAACAGCACTGTTTGTGTGTATAATATTATTTCTGTTATCTGTATATCGTACACTAATGAAGAATAACGGCCCAAACATAGTAAAACAGTATGAATGAATTATAAAATAGTTCTCATAACAGTTCTCAAATGTCATGGGCGTTAAATATAAAACAAAACACCAAGATAAGAATTATAATATTCCAGTTTTTTTATAGCGAGTTTTGACTGTTTTTACTAATTATATCCAATGTTTCTCGAAATTTATTACCGAAATAAATCCAAACGGAAACCTATAGTTTTGACTTTCTCCAAAGATTCTATTAGCATTTCACGGAGTACCAATCACATAAAATATATCAAGGGCAACGCTGAACTTTTATGGTGGTATATTAATGAGTTATCTCCGTGTTTGACTCGAAAATAAAGAGCTTTTATTGCCTGTTGAGTTGTAAAATTGGAATTTTGGGTTACTGATTACGATTTACATATTACTGATTTTAAATTGTGGTCACATAAGTAAGAAAGATGAATCGATTAGTATTTATTTGTATTTTAAAGCTTTGATTTTCTACTAAAAGGCATAAAATTAATATTGCATTTTTTTAAGTTTTTAGTTTAGTTTTTTCCACCATTTTAGTAAATCCACCATTTTTGGGGAGGAGTATTATGATTGAACAAGGATTATAAAAAAATTGTTTTGGATAGTGTCACACATGTGTGATACTGGTTTATAGTAATAAAAATTTGAATATAACCCAAGTTTCACAAACATGTGACATACAAATTTTTAGCTACTACTTATAAAAAATTATTTATTTCTTTAACATTTACAAAAATTAATTTCAATAAAAAATGAAACATAAGTTTAATTGTCTTTCTGTGCCGCTCTGCAAAACAGGGTGTAACACATAACCCAATGAGCTGTCCATCACTCCCCTTACATTTCTGACATGTTTACGAGGTGACAGCCCTTTTTTTTTTCTTTGACTGCACTCTCAATATCTTTTCCGCTTATTTTCTTTTTTCGCAGTTGTGTTCCGCAATAACTTTTTTTCTGCTTGACCGTTCTGTTTGTCCCAATAAATGTTTAATCACTTCCTTTCTAAACTAAGGGTAGGACATTATTATTTTCTTTGACGTGTTTCTATTTTTATTCAACAACCAGTTGTCATTCCACATGCAAATATCTACTAAGTGAAAGAAAACTTTCATGTACCATCTCAAAGTTTTTCGTGGTGTGCCATAATATGAAGTCATCTGGTCAATTCTGTCAATTCCCGACATAAAGGAATTGTACTCACGTATCATTACTGGGTTCGACTTTTTTTGGCCTCTACGATTTTCAACTTCAACCATTTCGGAACCATTCTTGGATGAAACCATTATTACATTTCTCTTATCTTTTTAATACTCTGATTGGACCTCTTCTTTGCCATACGACTTCTTCTTTCTTTATTTTTTTTTGTAGTTACACTCTGGGTTACTTTTCCTATTTTTTCCTAATGTTTCACAAAGGTAGGTCTTCTTTTCATGTAAAAACTTGGCAAGCTCATAAGTGTTGTAATAATTGTACATGTATTAGTGTGCCCCTTCTCAAAATATTCAGTAACAAGCCTGTTAACTACTTCAAACGCATGGCCATTTTCTTTACTACTGTCCCCTTGCCCCTGTAGATTAGGAAATTTAGTAAAAATCTATCAGAGCTAGTAATCTCATGCATCTTTATTCCATATTTACTAGTTCTCTCCTGGATAGTAAACTTTAGAGATATTATTTATAATATGACTCGTGACGTTTTTAATTTTGTAAAGACGATCTTGAACTTCTTCGTCTTCCGGCTTGTAAAAACAAATATTTTGAAGAATAGCTTCAAACTTTGATCTGGGCATAGTTTTTTCAAATATTGAAAAGTGATATAGTGGATTTGTGCTCCAGTATAAATGTAAAGAGGGAAGTTTTATGTTTCCCATTAATATGCAGAGACCAAAAAAATTTTTTAAGTCGTCAATATTTATATCTATCCAGCGTCTTAAAAAGGAATATTTTTTTAAATTGGGGGTTTTCTTTACGTGAAGCAGCTCTGTGGTTTGTCCACTCTATGATTTTATCAAAAGCTTGTCATCAAATAGTAATGAAAAATATTGTATAGGTGTTGCGTCAACAGGAATTTCTACTTTTATATTTTCTTGTTCAGTAAGCTGGTGTATCTCAATATCTTCTACATCAAGCCTATCCGCCTCATCATTTTCTTGTACCACATTTTCATTTGCATCGTTCGCTTCGCCCTCATCATTACTCGACTCACCGCCATCATTGTTCGACTCACCCCCATCATGCTAGTATCCTCAGTCTTTCTTCCAGAGTAAGAAGGAGAATATTCACTTTCACTACAATAAAATGTTTTATCATTATGGTTCTCCTCGAATTCATACTCAATATTTATATTTTCGGTATCTCTGTACTCACTAACTTCCCTACTAGCCATCTCGGCCTCTTATTGAAGATCTCATGTAGTTAGATCGTTAGTCGTTTTGACATTGTTAATACGTCTAAAACAAATAAGGGATTACACCATGTATAAATAAGTTATATAGTTATAATACCTGTATAAATTATACACAATAACGACACTTTTCGTATTTGACGTTTGCATACGTGCTATAAATTTATAGGTTATTTTTTCTTTTTTTAAACGTCGAGATCACAACCCAGCCATAGCGTGTGAAATAAGATTCCGAAGTGGAAATTGAAACGACAATAAACTTACTTTAACCTTAAATTGTGGCTTATTTCCATTCAAATAGTATCTACTTTAAAATGCCACAAGGAAATAGCTCCAGAACAATATTAAGGATTCTTCAGGTAAACTGTGGCCAAATTTAGACCCACTATGATAAACCGAGGTAAAATTATTTTACATTTCATCACGTAAGTTCGGTGTCACACATGTGTGTCAGCAGTTCTTACGAAAACTTCACCGCCACACATGTGTGACGGTTAGTCGTGAATGTGTTAAAGTAATTTTTATTTATTGTAATATCGTCTAAAAATTTGGCAGATCTTTATATCGCTTTCCCACCATTTGTTATAACTCATGCTGGTTCAAAGGATTCCATGCACTTTACATAAGCTATCCACAGCTTTACTACATTAGGGTCTCTGTAAGCCTCGATAGAATTCGAAATTGCATTGTCTTCCCCAAAAGCCCTTTTCACATTTAAAGTAGATTAGTATCGTGCTCTTTCTTTATGTGAAGGGCTGAAAGCGTCTTTGTTTTAGATATAATTCGAAGGATGCGATCGTTATTACAGAGGGTACCGTTATTATTGTTTTATCCTCAGATATTCGATACTTCTGCGCATTTTATCTACTATCTAAATTTCAAAATTATTTTCCATAGTAAAAAGATGAGGTCACTAGTTCAAACCAGTAATCAAATTACTCAATTTAAAAAATATTCTAAGTAGATTAGCAAGCTAATCATAACTATACAGTTATTTCCAACACTTAAGATGAAGTAATTACAATATACTCACAACTAAAATTCGGCAACCGAGAAGCATTTAATTATTTTTAAATGTTAGTGTATTTTTTCTCGACGAATTCCAATCCGAACTTCGTATCATAATTATTTAATTACAGTGATTTATAGGAGAAAGTGAGTATGAACAAAGTGAAGCTGCAACAACACGCCTTCCGATTTGTATCCATTTCATCAAATCAAGAGAACTATATACCTGGTATTTTCGGTAAAGATACATTTAATTAAATTTGGAGAATATATAATACCTTTTACAGCATCGGAGTAGGAATCTCTGTATAAAAAACTATTATAGAAGTCTTTATTTCGAGTTAATTGAAACCAAACTGAAAGTTTTTTAGTTCGTGATATTATTCATAAGATTATATTTTTCTGCTGTAAATTTTTTTAGTGGTACCATTTCGGTTTAGTACCACTGAAATTATGTGATTTCTGAGAAACTGGAACGTCTTGGTCATTATATATTTATTTTCTATATAATATCCATTCCCACAGTGCTCTGTCAAGAGCTGTATAAAGAGTTGGTAACACCCGAAGAGATGAAAAGGTTATACTGCATTGCTAAAGCAAAAAAGAAGTCATAAAAGGACTTGACTCGGGTTTGGCAGATAAAAAGTGAGGATAAAAGAGTGTGGGGGAATATCTGATGTTGAAATAAAGCAAAGATGGTATAAGTACTTTAGAGTACTTTAGAGTGTGGCAGCCATAGCTCAGTGACTTTGTTACTGGCTTAACAAGCTAGTGGGCCCGGGTTCGAATCCCGGCACCGACAAAATTTTCAATTTCTAATTTGACTAAGCTGCCACTGTGCTTCGGAGGGCACGTAAAGCCGTCTTTAAATCAAAATTTCTAATTTGATAATCGTTTTATCTGTACATTTTTCATAACAGTGCCCGTTTTTTAGCTGCTTTGCTGGGAAATCTGTTGTTGTAAATATTTTTCCTAATTGTGCAATACCACTCTTTCAGCGAAATCTGTTTTTAGATTTGCGGGGTGTTGGTAACAAGGGTTCTTTGTGTAAGCTATCATTCAGGTACTGACATTCAAGGAGAAACAATAAAATTTTTACATATTTGAGTCACTAAAATAAAGGAATCTATTTGTGTGAACTGTATTATCTCTATGAACCTGCCACAACTACTGAGTAGTATAGGAAAGGAAATATGCCAGATTTTAAAATAAATGTGATAGATCTCAGATACAATCTAAATCGCCAAGATAAAATGTTTGCATGCAAGATAAAGTATATATTGATGCACCATTAAATGAAAAATATTAACCAGCTTTTTTTGTTTTCAGATTTTGACGAATGTGCCTCAGCTCCTTGCCAAAATGGTGGTTCGTGTATTAATCTAGAAAACTCCTTTATGTGCAATTGTTCCAGCGCCTGGGAAGGGAACGTTTGTCAGTTTGGTAAGTTTGTTTTAGTTTTATGTTTTATCCAAAAACGATCTTAATCACGTTGAGTCGATTATTTTTAAAACTAAACAAATAGTAAATGTTTAACTTTGACAAAGATCACAAAAAGGTACAGCCGTTAATAGGAAAATGGATTTAACGAACTAGAACTATTTAACTATGTCTGATTGATAAAAGTCAGCAGGCCAGCGGACTTACTTCGTTTTGAGTGAGAATTCGACTGAAATAGTAATAATAAGTCCCTGAAAGACGTCAAATTTATTCTAAGAAAAGTATTTGGAGATTGCGCTATTCCTAGCCTTTATAAGAATTACTAAAGTAAATTGACAAACTATTGACATGAAATCACTGAAACTAATTGATTCAGTAGCATGCAAATTTTGTGAAAGAACACTAGAGGAACACCTCTAGTCGTCTACTCTGAAAATGCTTAAGCAACAAAACATCGTAATCTGTAAAAGGAATAAAAATAACAAAGTTAAAGGGGAAATCTCACTGGTTGGCTGCATCCATGGTTTAAAAAAAATTACAGAGAAGTAAAGATTTCCAGTGCATAATGATATTAATTTTTTAATAATTTAAATTTATCCAAAAGGATTACAATTTTATAAAAACTTTTGGTCCATTCGGACCATCATCAGTGAAACCAGTGTGAAAGTTTGTTTATTATTAATTCATAATATACAAGACAAAAACATTTTACGTCTGGACCTGTATAAAGATTTGGAGATTTTTAAAGACATGAGAACCAGCCCCAATTGCGCCAATCGCCACTCCTCCTTTAATCGTGACTTCACCCCAATACACCGTCATTATTTCTCCTAATTTTCATTCATGCCAGTTCAATTTTGTTCATTCATTTCACTTACAATTTCCACTATTTTATTAGTGTGGTTCTTGTTCCTCCTCTTCTTACCTAGAAATTTGTTTCACTGTATCATCCTTTTCAATTACACCTTCCAACCTTATTCCACACACAGTAACTAATTCAGTACATCTTTTCACAATTAATCCACATATCTCGTTCATATGATCACTTCAAATTTTATCTTTTTCTATCGTTTGATACTCCATTTTAGCCTCTATTTTTTCACATCTTTATTTATACAACAAACAATCTTTCGCTATCTTTTATTCTGTTTCTACAATTTAAAATATTTCTTTACCAATTTTCAAGGTACTCTTGAAAAGTTTTCAGTCTTTGACATTGTCCACTTCATACTCATAGTGTTCTTTTTTCTCAACAATTTAATTTCTCTACATTTTAATTTCACCATTAGTAACAATACGTTCTCAAACCACAATTTTACTAAGTCCGCTTATCTTAATAAAAATATTTTTATTGCTACTTTCGTCAATCATACTGCTACATTTTGCCCTAAGTTTATTTTATTTTCTTATATTTGTGCATAAGTTACACACTCTAACTAACTTTACTCTACATAGGCAACCAACTTCACAATAAATAAAATATAATTTAGTGGGATTTTACATTTATTCAACCATCTTCTTTTTTCTTATTATCATTATATCTTATAATTATTATTAACATGCCAGAGATAAAGGTAGATGAGATTTGACAAGCATTAAGAAAAATGAAAAATAACGAAGCCCCAGGAGAGGATGAAATTGTAATAGAAAGCTATCGTAAATGGAGGATAGCTATTAAATAAATTAAGGAAACTGTTTAATATATGTTTGCAGCAAAGATAGGTATCCAAAGAATGGAACAATGGTATAATGATCCTTTTGCATCAAAATGGAGATAAAACAAACCTAGTTAGTGACATCAAGATTGGAGAAAAATTAGATTTCTACCAACCGACAGAGCAGGCAGGATTCCGTTCAAATTATGGTACCAATGATCTCCTCCATAAAGTTAAGACAGTAATTTAAAAATCTATAGAATACAACAAACCTCTTGTCCTCACTATAATGAACTTATTTACAATATTTACAAAAATGCCACTATGACTGTTAAGATACACGATAAAACCAGACCAATAAAAATAAAACGTGAGATAAGGCAAGGAGATACATTGTCACCGAAATTATTCCTAACGGCATTAGAGTATGCCTTTAAGATGGTTAATTGGGTCCACAGAGGGGTAACAAGAGATGGCGAAAAGCTTAACCATCTCCGTTTCGCAGATGGCATTGTCCTTATCACAGATAATTTAGAAGAATCCACAGATATGTTAAATGACTTGAACTTTGAATGTTTAAAGGTGAGCCTTACAATGAACTTGACCAAAACTAAATTTATGACAAATATCCCCAATAACCATTTAACTATTCAAGACAAAGTGGTAGAAATGGTGGAGAAATGTACGTATTTGGCTCATGAAAAAAGAATCAGCAGGGATAACCAAACATGCGAAATCCAAAGATGAATTACTTTACCGTGGGCAGCCTTTGGTAAACTGCGAGACACACTTAGGGCCAACATACCAATTAGCCTCAAAGGAAAGGTATTTGACCAATGCGTATTACCGGTCATGATCTATGGGGCGGAAACTATGACTGTGAAATTTAATAGTCAACATTTTACCTATTTTCGTGTCATTGTAAAGTGGAAATGCACCAAGACCCATGCACTCTAAATAAGGTTTCTCAAGAAATTAACGACAAGTTCCACGAAATTAGACTAGAAGATTCCAACAGCATAGATGATTGCTGGGAACAAATGAAAACGACAATAACCACGGAATCTCGAGAAAATCTCGGATGATACAAGACATCTTAGATCTAATGGACGTTTGGAGGCAGTATAAATCCATAAATAGAGAAAAATACAATGAAATACATAAAGAAATCCGAAAAAGAATGAAAGTAGCAAAAGACCGATAGCTACAAGAATCCTGTTTAGCAATTGAGAAACTGGAGCAACAACACGACAGCTTCCATTTGCATAAAAAACTAAAAGAATTAACAGGCAAAAGCAGAACTTATGGGCAAAATGTATTACAAGACTCTGGTGGTAGAATTTTAAGTGATAAAAAAGGGCGCTGTACCGGATGGGAAAATTACATAATAGAATTATTTAACGATGACCAAAGAATCTACCAAGAAATAACATCTAACCGAGATACAGGCCCACCGATTCTAATCTCAGAAGTTCAGAAGGCTATCGACCAAGCGAAACGAAGGAAGGCTTCTGGTCTTGACGAAATACCTGCAGAATTGTTAAAACTATTAGATAATGAGAGTGTTGCGACAACTGGTTAGAATCGATATTTATAACTATTCCCAAGAAAAAGAATGCCAGACAGTGTAGCGACTATCGACTTATCAGTTTAATGAGTCACACGCTCAAAATTTTTATGAAAATATTGCATTGTCGCATACCTATATAAACTTTGTGAGGGGATAACTGGTGATGAGCAGTTTGGTTTCCGAAACGGTATGGGTACTCGAGAAGCTCTTTTTTGCATGCGAATACTCTTACAAAAGAGCATTGAGTTTAGGAAAAATATTTACGTATGTTTTATAGATTTCGAAAAAGCCTTTGATAGAGTACCACATACATTATTGTTTCAATTTTTAGACTCGATGGTCTGGACACGTATGACATTAGATTGCTTAAAAATCTTTACTACAATCAGACCGCTTGGGTTAAGGTGGACCAAGAGGTTTCAGCTAAAGTTCCTATTAAGCGTGGTGTCAGACAGGGATGTGTTATGTCACCGATGTTGTTTAATGCCTACACTGAACCAGTTTTTGAAATAGCGTTAAATAATCGCCGCGAAGGTGTTAAGATCGGTGGTGAAATTATTAACAACATCAGATACGCCGATGACACCGCAATAATGGCAGAGAGTCTAGAAGATCTTTAAACCCTGTTGAATGCTGTAAACAACGAATGCACTGAAAAGGGCTTAACAATCATCGCAAAAAAAACAAAATGGATGGTGGTCGGAAAAATTAATATCGAAGACTCAGTACTAAGATTAGATAACAAAATCCTGGAAAGGGTGGAACACTTTAGATATCTGGGTAGCTGGATTGACTGCAGGGTTGAAAGTGACGAGGAAATTTCGACCAGAATAGAACTCGCACGGAAAAACTTTATTAACTGGCGTTCTGTATTATGCAATAGAAGTCTGTCGTTGACCACACGTCTAAGAGTATTGAAGTGCTACGTCTGGTCCACTTTGTTCTATGGATGTGAAACCTGGACAACAAAAATAAAAAATCTTAACAAATTAGAAGCGTTTGAGTTATGGTGTTACCGTCGCATGCTCAGAATCCCGTGGACAGCACACATATCTAACGAACGCGTGCTAGAGACCGTGCAAAAAGAGCGAGCATTGATCAACATCATCAAAATGAGAAAGGTCCATTACTTCAGTCATATAATGAGAGGACCTAAATATCGCTTACTCCGGTTAATCATTCAGGGCAAAATCGAAGGAAAACGTTGGGTCGGAAGAAAACAACTGTCCTGGCTGCGTAACATTAGACAATGGACAGGTCGAACGGTCGAGGAACTGTTTCATCTAGCTGCCGACCGAGAATCATTTCATCAGCTTGTCAATATGACGATAGCCAACGCTTGAATACAAGCACGGCACACAAAGAAGAAGAAGTAAAGTGGAAATAAACTTTTAGGTTTCACTGATGATGGTGCGACTGGACCGAAAACGTTTTAAGAAATTGTAGTCCTTTTGGATAAATTTGAATTATTTTTTTAATAAAATAAAATAAACCATTATACACTTGAAAGTTTTTACTTCTCTGTAAATTTTTTGAATAAAAATAAAGTAACCGAAGATTTACTTGTTAAAATCTCTGAAAATTATGAGGAAAGTAGCAAAAAAAGCAGTTTGTGTAATTTAAGTGGACAATTACCTCTGATTTGAAAATCGGAAATGATAAAACGATTTTGTTTTCCATTTATTAAGTATTATTTCCATAGCAGATAGAAAAACTAAAATACCTACATAAAATTTTTTTGAAGAATATTTATGTATTTTTCTTTTGGTTTATTATAATTATAATAGACCCCGGGAAGATTGGTTTTATTTAAATTTTCTTAGCTAACCCCACATTAAATTTCTCAACACCGTTTCAGACGCCGACGAATGTCTCAATAATCCCTGCATTAATGCCGTATCATGCACCAATCTAGTAGGCGATTATCATTGCAAATGCAGAGTGGGCTGGATGGGAAAAAACTGTGATCAGAACATCAACGATTGCGTTGGCCAATGTCAACATGGTGCAACTTGTATCGATTTAGTCAACGATTACCATTGCGCTTGTAAGCCCGGATATACAGGTTAGTAAATAATATCCAATAACTAGATTATAATTACAAAATTGCTGAAATTTTTCAGTACAATGATTTTTATCGTTTAAAAATTCATCAAATATTCAGTTTATGCAAAGAATTCTTTTATTCCCAACGAAAATCTGTCACTGTTACAGCGTTTAAAAACCTACCCTAGTATTCGTTGGTGTTTATTATAATTTATTTTAAGGGAGAGATTGCCACACCGATATAGACGACTGCGAATCAAATCCATGCAAGAACGGTGGAGAATGTGTAGACCAAGTAAACGGATATAAGTGTATCTGCCCTGTAGGAATCACTGGACACGAATGTGAGGTATGTATAAGTTCACTTGCTTTTTGAAAATATGTATATCCTTTATTTTTATAGAACGACTACGACCACTGCAATCCAGATCCCTGCCAAAATGGTGCTCCGTGCTTTAAAACCCAATCTGACTATTACTGTCATTGTCCAGAGGTATGGCAAGGAAAAAACTGTAGTCAAGCTAAAGTTCTGTGTGATGGAACTTCTTGCGATGAGGGTAAGTTTTTTATTTATATATGCAATATATGCTTGCAAATTAGAAAGATGATGAACTACAACTTACATTTTTAGTTGCACTTGAATAACTTACACTTAAATAACATTTTAGCTATCATTCTTCTTTTGTTTGATCATTTTTTTTATGATTTTTTTCTTTTGTTTTTTATATCCATTCTTGACCAGCTATTCTTTTGATGTGATCTGTTCATCCGGTTTGAGGTCTGCTTATTTTAACTATTATTCGGTGTATTCATTTTGACAATTCAGACGTATAGCGTTTTTCATATAAAAATGCTTGCACGTCATTCAAGATTTACGACGTCAGAACCCCACAGCGTTGCCAAAACATCAGAATAGTTAGTAAGTGAGGAATTTTTAAAATGTCAACTATTTGTTAAACTATTATATTAACAGTAAATACACTTAGTTTTAGGACCACTGCAACACACTAAAATCCATTAGAAAACATTTTAATACAAAATTATATATTCTAAATTTTAAACTTACCTCTTTTAGGGCTTTAATGGTAAAAACGTCCCGTCATTATTTCTTGGTCAAAATAATCTATCTTATATGAAAGCTTATCAGCGTTCTACATACTATTTATTTATTTTGGCACAGCACAATCACAATACACAACAATAATTAGTTTTTAAAGCTATTAATCTAAATTTAATATGTATTTATAAATACAATTTATTAATATATATATATATATATATATATATATATATATATATATATATATATATATATATGTATATATTATATTATGATCAAATTGTGCAAGAAATCAAAACATAAACAAAATTCTTACTCTAAAAAAGCGGCAACACTTTATACACTTTTGCCACACGCTGAACTGTCAATAAAATTTGTAATTGGTTATTTGTCAAATGTTTTTGGTTATTTAATCAATATAATTCTAAAATTTCCAATATAATGATGATTTTATTTTTCTGATTATTATACCATGTTGACGCCTATGAAAGATCGAGCAGTTCCGTATGGGTTTCGCATTATTAGCTGTGTTAGGAAAATTTGAACTCTAAAGTTGACGTTCTGGAAATTTTAAATATAAGTGACGTCACTTTATATAAATTGTGACGTGCAAGCATTTTTATATGAAAAATGCTATATATTATATATGTTAAAGTAGACACTTTATAAAATAATATTGCCAATATTTTTGAGTTGCGTTCCTGCGACGACTTTATTACAAGATAGTTTATTTTTAGAAAAATAACGGATTAAGGAACATGACAAGTCGTTTACAATGATACACAATACATATGCAACACACAATACAAACACAATACACAAACACTTACACACATACAAACTTATAAAACACTTACGAATAATGTAGAAACACTAAAAAAAATCAGTATTTGAAGTCCCATAGGACAAAAATCCACCTTATTTTCATCCAAACATCTTTTTAGCCAAAGCATAGCTGTTCCCTACAACACCGGGGTCAAGTAAGTCAACTTTCAATTTTGAAAAGACATAACTTATTCAACAGCTTTGGTGGCTGTACACACTTTTTAACACAATTCTTAAATAATCTTTTTTTGAAAAATATTTCCGGAGTGAAAATCAAAACGTGAAATTTTTTAGTTGAGAATGTAATTTTCATTAGAATTATTTCTGGCTTAATCATACATAGACACAATTTTTTAACTGAATGCCAAGAGAAAACAATTTCAAAACCTAATGAATCTACTTTTGCTTATTTTAATCAATTATTAACTTATGTAAGTTTTTCTGTTGTTAGCTTTTCTTACTGACCGTTTGTTATATCTTTATTATCAAGAACAACAAACAATAATTAGCAATAGAGTTGTATATTTTCTAGATTCATATATTTCCTATAAACAATTCTAAATTCTTTCATGCTCAAACTAAGTTAGAACCTCTTATCACACCGATATTTATGCTTGTCGCATATTGCAGCATTGTCTTCGAAATCGTAAAAATCTACACAGTCACAAAAGAAAAGATTAATGAAAGATATCAATGCTAGTATCTTGTTTGTCAAATTGGTATTCACGACTTAACGCGCAATCAACAAACTAAGAACACTACGGTGTATTGTTTGTGTGGGTGTCGATGGTAATTTTAAATTTAGATATGGGATAAAGGAGATCGTATTGGTTATTGTTAGAAATTAGTGACGGTATTACATCAAATAAGATACAGATGTATGAGAGACTTACAGGGAGATCTCACAATGTATAAAAACTTTAAGAGTCGAACATAAATTGGACAAACAGAAACCTCTGGATCCACTCTTATATGACCAACTTATTATTATGAGTAATAATAAAAATATATCAGCAATAAATACTAGCAGATTGTTGCTTATTAAGTCTATAAAGTCACAGATTAGCAATCAAACTTCACTTTCATCATAATTATATTTAAGTAATTAGTTATTATTGCTAGTTGGTAAATACATGTATATTAATAGGTATTTTCCCATAATATACTTATATACAACTGTCACATTAAGAAACTATATCCTCTTAGATCATTATCGCTCAAATTAAAAAAGTTTACTACAAGAAAAATACCCGTTTCGACTACAATTCAGCGAGAAGGATCGCGTCAGGTCAGTACTAGGTAGTCATACTCGTTCAAAAAATAAATAGTACAAGCACTTTTTGTTTATTATATATTTTTATGTATATGGCAGGATTGTTTTAATATATATAGTCTTTAGTCCATATATAATGGTTGCTTGGTAGTGTAGAATTAGAGCAAGATCATCATTCCAAATATTCACGGCTACAAATTCAAATTCATATTAGCATAATCCTACCTTCAAAATGGACACTTTAAGTAAGGTATCAAGACGAAACAACAACATTACACCCAATCTGGTCCTCTTGACTGAATTCCTGGCGAATTAAAGCAAATGAAATTAAATCCATTAAATCTACACCCTTTGAAGAGGTGCCCGTTCAACTGTAGGACACATATATTTGTAAAGAGATAGGACCTGAACTTAAAACCTAGCATATTATACTAAATGTTAGGTAAATCACAATAACAGTTACCAATAAATTTCAGATACCAAATATTTTACGGAATTCAATTGTGGGGGCAGTATTCCATTTAAACACCGAAAGTGAAGGTTAAAAAGGCATCTTCCATTCAAAAGTGGTGATAAAGATGACCTTAACAACTATCGCCTCATAAGTCTCTTATCTGTGTTTTCAAAGATAATTGAAACTCTGGTTTATACTAGAATGAACGCATTCCTAAAAAAGCATAGTGTCTTGCATAATTTTGCAAGAAAAGAACGCAAATCAAACACATTGGATATCCATTATGGTATCCCTCAGGGTAGTGTATTGGGTCCTCTACTTTTAATAGTATTTATTAATGATATAGCTTTGGTAACTAATTCACTGACTGGGGTTAACATCATCAGTTATGCGGATGATACCAACATTCTAGTCACAGGAACGTCTGATCAAAATTTGCAAAATAAAACTACACAGATACTATCCACCATCAACAGTTATTTTTTATCCAACAAATTAGTTTTGAATGAAGAGAAATCAAAGTATATGATTTTCACCTCAAATAATTTATTAAAACATCAAGCCACTATAGAAGCAGCAATAGATAAAACAGACTGCACGAAGTTGCTGGGGGTACTTCTAGACAGTAATTGTAAATGGTCAAACCACATTTCTAATTTGAAATCCAGATTAAGTAGCGCATGTTATGCATTGAGAATTCTTTCACGTCTCTTTCATGCATCAATACTAAAAACAGTATACTTTGCCCATTTCTACTCAATAGCCAAATATGGCATTGAAGTCTGGGGTTGTACCTCTGAATTACTTCAGAAGAGAGCTATTAGAATAATGTATAAAATGAAATTTAGAGATTCTTGTAGAGGCATCTTTAGACAAAACAATATTCTTACAATTCCTGGTCTGTATATATTTTAGTGTATAATGTATTTACATAGCAAAATTTATGAATTTAATAAATTTCAATTTAACCATGTTTATTCAACAAGATTCAGAGACAATCACTTTATGCTTCCACAACATCGTTCTGTTTTGTTGGAAGGTAGCACAAATTATGCAGCCATAAGTTTCTTTAACAAATTACCAATAGATATACGAATGAATTTACATCAGCCAAACTTTCGGAGGTGTGTACATCAATACATTCTGAGCTAGAGCCATATTCTAAAAATAACTTTTAAGTATGTTTTATCGTGTTTATTAATTTATATACTTTTAAGATGTATGTCTGTAACTTTGACTTGTCTCATACATGTACTTTGTATAATGTCGCATGTGATCAATAAATTTGACTTGACTTGACTTGACATGTAATCTGCCTGTCAAATTTTTGGACCTTAGTACTGTTCTATAGTGTAGTGTAGTGTCACCTCGGGGGAACAAATAAGGGTCTAACCACCTTCTGTTGTCTCCGGGTGCTCTGTAGAGGGCTTCGAATATACTGTCGAGAGCTCCTCTACTTAAGTCCATTTTCGGGTTATGGACTTGGAAATTATTTATCTTCGGTGTCTTGCTTGAAAAAGGCAAGATATTTCTTACATGACAATTTCTTCGTCGAAATAAAACACCAAGTTAAGTTGAAACGATTCTCAGCCACAGAGTATGGAAAATAAATGCAGGAAGCAGAGCCCCGAGAGCACTAAGCTCTCGGAGAGCCCGTGAGGGACTGACCTGAAAATCGCCAATATTTATATGCGCTGTTCGAGCGATAAATAGGGATTTACCAGTGTAATGCATACTTGTACTACTAATGTACTATTTTTTGTTATTTACATAGAAAGATAATCACTTAAACAACTTTCAACACACAAAACTGAAATGATTTAAACAATTATTGTTTTTCTCTTAGCCAGTTGACATACAATATAGTCATACCTATTGAAAGGTTGAATATGGAATAATATTGATAAAGATCTTTACCTATATAAATTATGATTAAATTAAATTTAGTTTAGAGTAGTAATAGAAATTTCCTGAGAAAAGTGAGTCGAGTCAAAAGAAGAAGATTCTAAATATTGGTTATAGAAATAGAAATTATTTTCATTATGTAAATAACGGAAATAATTTCTCTTAAAGTTAGTAGAGTTATCTTCAGATATTACACAAATAGCCAAACTATGTAGATGTCGACATACCGTTCAAAGTAATTATAATTAGACTGGTATTGAGGATGAACTAAAATTGCAAATAGATTTTGAACTATAAAACTGTCATGGATCTAGATAGTCAAATTCGAAGAAATGGGGATACATTGACATTTAATCCCCCCTACTCATTTTTATATATTTATTTTCCTTGTAACTCTGGAGTAAACTGCTTTAATTTTGCTTTTTAGTTTTTTTTTCTTACCTAATGACTCTCTTTCATTTAATGGCCATACATCTTATCTCCCTCTTTTTCCTTTTCTTGTAAAACTTTATTTCGTCGCTCTATTTAACACTGATCTAGTTACTCTTTTATACATTTTTGTTCCTGTTATTTGTTTCTTTTTATTGTGATCTGAATATAAGATCGATATTAACAGCGTATCTAGGCATTTAAAACTGGAAAATATGATAAACATTAATAATTGGTGAATCCTATATTCCAACACCATATTATGCAGGCATTTTTTAAGATTTTATTCCAATAAATCATAAAAAAGTAGACCTATTCTTTTAAATAGGCAATAAAAAATGGGATAACCAATACAATTTCTTAATCTGTAATATTTCCTACTCCGTCCCTGTAAAGTACGTCGGTATAGATGGAAGGCGATCAGTTGACAGGCACTTTCCATGCGAGACACCTGAAGGAGTCTCCGTGGGGCTCCTAGACCTCCGACTGTGCCAGAAATCGAACTGGACCGGTCCCACTGTCCGTTTCTTGTCTTCTACAACTAATTGACGTACTCGTAGCTTACTAAATAAATCTCGAAAGTAAAAAAATCGACTTATATATGCACGATTAACTTAAGACTCATAAGAAACTCATAACTTGAATATTTCTTTCCAAATTTTTTATGCCTCGTCATAAATCGTTACGATCAATTAATAATTTTTCTTTAATTACAAAGTTTGAATACGGTTTGGCCAATGTTTATGGGATCTAATATTTTGTGATGTGGGTGTTGCGGATTAGTGCAGTAAATATATTGAGAAATTATTTTTATCTGAATTAATAAAATAATTTTAATCATAATAATTTTGTCATCGGTCTTGTTTCTATTAGGTAATAAATGTTTTCAACTCATCCACTCATCACAAATGCTTGTAAAGCCTTACACTACTATTTATGCTTTTTCATTATTTATCCATGCTTTTGACTTTCATTTAGCTGAAGATGATTTTTCAGCTAAAGATAAAACATCGTGTTTGGTGCATCTGGATAAGCTAATCGCACTATACGAGCAACATCTGCTTCAACTCTTACAAATTTTCATTTGTTTGTTGAATTCTACTTTTTAGTTGTGCTTTGTAGATTTGTTGTAGATGGGCATCTCCTTAACGTTTATCTAGTCGAGTGAACAAGGTCTGGTAACATTTTTCTTGACCCTTAGGAATCGAGCTTAGAGATATTCGCAGCTTCGCCTCGTAAAGCAGCGGTCAAAGAAACAGCCTTTTCTTGTTATGTCCAATAATTGGCTGTCGCAATAGCTTCAAATTGTCTAAGGTATGTGGACCAACAAGACTTCCCATCACATAGTGGCAATTTGAGTTTCATATGATGTGTCGTTGCATCTTTCGGTGATTCTTCTTTTACTAGAGGATCTAAAACTACTGCATTAACTGTTGGTAGCACTTTTGTATTGGTTGTCATGCTCTCTAACTGTTTGATCTTCTATTCCACCTTATCGAATGTTCTAGAAATTGCTTCAAATTTCTCATTATTTTGACTATATACTTCGTCGAGTCATCTAGAAACATTTTCGAATTTCTCGTTGTTTTGTGTAGCTGTTTCTTTAATAATTTGAGACGTTTCATCGAATTTTTTGGAAACGTTCTCGAATTTATCATCATTTTTTCTAGAAGTTTCCCCAATCATTGGAGAAACATTTTAAAATTTCTCATCATTTTTTCTAAAAGTTTCCTCGATTATTTGAGGAACATTTTTAAATTTCTCATAAAACTGCTTCTTCTGCTGACTGAAACTGCAATGTCTCTGGGTCATTTCCATTCTTGTTGGGAACATCCTTCAGTCGTTCTTGAAGGATCTTATTGGACACCCGCTGCAGTCCTCATCGCATTCTTCTAGTTGCTCGCGCAACTTTTTTACTGAACGTTGTACTAACAGCATCTTTGGTCAGACACACACGTACTTTACAAATGTTTTTTCTTACGAAAATCACTAAGGAATTACGCGGATTTTCCCGACAAACAATACTTTTTAAAAAGTTCAAAAGTCTTTCTCAAAAATCACTGGTGAATTTATTTTTAAATAAATAAATTACCCCACAACGGACACCAACTGTAGCGTTCTAGCAATAAAACTAACTCATAACAGCGTTAATAGGTTAACAGGTTTATGGTATATATACCAAAAGTATTATTCGAGAATCATCTGGACTGGTCCATCTCTATTCGCCTCGTTGGTAGCGTCTCATAGGCAGGCGCTACTAAAAACGCCATCGATTGTATGTTCTAGATTCATCCTTCTGAGAATTGTGGTTGGAGGTATGCTATTTCGTTACAATACATTTCAAACATACGGAACAGTTACACAATAGGTTATGGTTGTGATGTGAATGTTCCGTTCTCACGAAATAAACGTAGTGGATTCAAAGCCCAACTAGAGAGAACACTTTTATTTTACTTTAATTTGAAAACATATATTCATTGTAGAAAAATAATGGTACATAACTAATGGAGCGAACACTAATTCGAATTACACGCTCGCATGTGAACGACACAAAACCGTACACAGTTCCAAAAATTGTTTCCAATCTCCACATTCCCCTATGGAGAAAAAAATCAGTAAGTTTCTTACAATACTCCTTATGTAGTGCACTGTTACTTATTATAAAAGATGTGCTATAATGTAATTTATAATTACTTTTTTGTTACAGTAATTGAGAGCTGCGTAGTAGTTTCAGTAGGAGGAACTAGGATTTCTGCACCAAGCGTTTGCGGTGAACATGGCCATTGCATAAATCAAGCCGGCGTCGGACATAAATGCCAGTGCAAACCAGGTTATACGGGCAAATATTGCCATGAAAGTAAGTTATTTTTTTATCATTTAATATTAATATTGCAGTACCAGGAACTTAAAAATTATAAAAATCATTTTACTATGTTTATCAGTTCGATGTACACCTAAAACCGATTACTGGTTTAAAAATTAAGAAGAGTATTTTAAACTCAATAAATATCTTAATTTGCATTCTAAAAATTAGTAAAAAAACTGTTTAGACTCTTCTTTTTTGTGTCGACATTATAATGTCGCCGTCGTCACAATGTTTCACTGAGAATGACGGACAACGAAGTTGCTGTGAAAATATAACCTAAAAACAATTTTCGCTCGTATCAAATCATTAAATTTATACTTGAAATGCAATACAATACAAAACAATTCACAAAATCGGCAGTAGGTATAACCTCAATTAAAAATGACAATTTACTTTTTGTAGGTCCTTTTATTCATAGACATATAATACAAGATAAACTTACTGCTGCAATACAGTCACGTTCCCCCAGTGCGATAGAGAAAACTGTCGTATCTCTGTCTAATGGGCAGTGTTTATCGACCACGTGACCTTCTCATTGTTCATTTAGGTCACGTGGTCGATAAACCTGGCAAATTAGAAAAATATGCAGGGACTGCTTTGCTTCAGGTTTCTCTGTCGCACGGGGGGAACGGGCTGGTATTGGAACGATCACTCGTATGTTGTATTATATGTATATGCTTTCATCACAAATGTTGTCAGCCATTGTTTGTAAGTAAGCAGTCAGTGTTATCATCACAATCATAACCCAGCCAAAGCCAAAAATTTCATTATAAACAATCGTGTACAGTAGCTACAATATTTTATTTGTATTAAATAGTATTCGGTACAACCATTTGTCAGTTTTGGCCTTAAAATATTAAATGATCTATTTTATTGATTATAGACTATAATAATATTTTTTTTAATTAATATATTTCGATAAGAAACGAAAATCGATTGACATTATTAATTGGGATAAAAAATGATAGATATTTCTATTCGCTGTGTGCAAGTACTTGGGGAGTACGAGAAACGATCGTGCGCGTGCAGCGGTGAAATCTTACAACTTTGTTAACATATTTTATAACTAGCATAACATTTTATAGCATGACTTCTATCGGTTTCTAACTTCTAAGCACAAATTAATGCAACTAGAAAAGTGGATTTATGTAATAATAAAGCAGATGTAACTAACATAACCCAAATTCGATAAACTTTCTTCGTGATTTACAAAATAAATAATAGCAGCAATATGCATGCACTTTTTACTTTTATTGTACACACAATTGCAAGACACATCTGTAATCATTCTTTTGTCATTAATCTAAAAAAATATCCATTAATAGACCATTAAATACTGGAATTGGACACTTATTTGAAAAATTATAGAACATTTAATAAATAGTAACTTACATAATATATTTTTGCATCATATGGCTCAGAGGTGACTGAAGTTTGTCTAATAACACTTGCTTGAATTAAATAGCTTTGCCCATTTTTTCTTGATTTTTCTACTTCTTAACATAGTTTACCGTAACTAAAGCTTTTCCATTTGACTCAGTAGTTGGTTTAAAAATTACTTTATGATTTATTTTCTGGAATCGAATTTTTATTATTGCATCCATATTAATAGTAATACTGCAATTTAATAATTAATTTTATTTACTACATACAATGTTAACGTTTTAATAACCTCAATCTTAAATGTCAAATAATAAAATCTAAACGTAAAAAATATACTTACGAATTTTTACAGTTGAAAATCAATTCAAAATTTTTCCAAGTTAATAATTGATATATATATTACAAGAATTATTGCATTAAATAAACAAGTTTAAGTTACTTTATTTGCAGTTAATATTAGACTAAAATATTAATAGTGCTAACACCTTCGATGATTTATGCCGCTAGGTGTTGCTCTTCGGAACTTGCACGTAGCGAATAGTAAACAAATACCTAACAAAGACAAATATCTCTGACAAGAAATGATGCCCAACTTCCGGATTGTTGATCAAAAGAGTACAAAACTATTGTTTTAACATGGCGGCTGCGCATGCGCTCATCACCTGATGAATAGACCTTCTCTTGTGTAAAACTGGTCGTATTTGCAATATGCAACTTAATTTGAACTATTCTGGATAGTCTGCTTAGTAAGTAAAGTACCTATACTACTCGTATATATAAAGTAATGGAGTATAAGGACAACATTTTTTAGGCCATTTTAAAATGAAGCAAAACACAGAGTGCTCCATTATGATTAGTTACTATTAATTAGTCTCTTACTTTGTATTATGTCCAAATCATTTTTATTATTCAAGACTTCATCAGATTCATCGATATATAATTAATAGGTACTTACCTAATTGTGTATCAATTATAATTGTAAAATCTAATTTACTTTTTTTTCATTTTAGACATCAACGATTGTAAAATAAACCCTTGCGAAAATGGCGGTACCTGTGTGGACAAAGTCAACGCTTTCCAGTGCATTTGTATCGAAGGATGGGAAGGTGCTTTATGCAGTATAAGTAAGTACCACAAGCTTTACTACAACATTTCAGTAGTAGAAGCGGTTTTTAAAATATAATATATCTATCTATATAAAAGGTTACGATGACAAGTCACACTGTTTGTCCAGTAGGGTTACTACGCCACCTAGGAAAGAAATATGAACTATCAACATCTGACATTTCAATCATATTTTGTTCTTGAAACGATACGGTTGATTTATTGCTAATTCATTCTACAAATTGATGATTCAAATATTCTTAATCGGAAATTTTACTACACAATAATTAATTTTTTCGCAAAATTGCTAAGAATAGATGTTAATGTAATTATAAGGTAAGATCAATGACGTATAATATATATTTATTATACGTCATTGGGTTAGATACACTTACTATAAAAATAATATAACGTTTAACAAACGTCAACGTTTTACCTAAATAAAATTAAATAAAGTTTAACGGAATTACGTAAAATTTTATAACAATTAAATAAAATTAAGTAAAGCTATACCTGTAAAAAGCTGCTATACCGTTTCTGCTTCATTTTCCATATGCTAAGGTTCATTCTGCTAATTTTTTTGAACGTTTTGTGGTGTGTGTAGAATACTTCGTCGGATTGTGATGTTTGATACATCATTGGAAAAAAGAAGGGGTAACAAATATGTTGAGAAAAAACGCACATTGCGGCATTGCCAAAAGGGCATTACATCATATATCCTTTGTTATTGGTCCGATTGGCGTTAAATAAAACGGAAGGATATATCGAATATATTAAGATATAAGATATGCACACAATAATTTAAAACATGAATTTTTTACTGTTGTTTTTCTTGTTGTTTAAGTACGTAACAAGTATTAAAAGAAAAATGCAGAATGTACGAAAAACAAAGGTTTTATTTATTAATCTTCTTAGATAATATTGATCGATATTATCCCATTCTACGGTTAACAACCGTTACAGGTCCTGAATATTAGCTGGCGTCACATTACCAGATCTCACCCTTCTGTAAAGATGGTCCCAAACATGTTCTATTGGATTTAAGTCCGGGCTGTGCGCTGGCCAATTCAAAACTTGTAAATTTACCTCTTGAAGATACTCGGTAACGCTTCTTGCGACGTGTGGGCGTGCATTGTCATGCATTAAAACAAAGTCGTTACCAATAAATGGGGCATAAGGAACAACATGCATCTCCAAAATTTCTCTAATGTACCTATCAGCAGTTAAGGATCTTCCATCTAGCTGTACCGATTCGGTTTAACCCCTAAGAGATATTTCGCCCCAGAGCATAATAGATCCTCCTCCAAAGTTTTTCACCGGTCTTAGGTTGCATTGAGAATAACGCTCGCCATCTCGTCTATAAACTGGTATTCTTCGATCCGAACTGTATAAACAAAATCTTGACTCATCCGTAAAGAGTATGTTACCCCAGTCGTTGATATTACAGTTTACGTGCTCTCTTGCAAATGTTAGACGTGCTATACGGTGTTCCCTTGTAGGTCTCGGTGCAGTGGCAGCTACTCTGGCCCTAATTCCAGACTGACAAGATGTGCCTAACAGTTTCTGAAGACACACGTACATTTCGAGTCTCGGCTGTCATGTTGAAGTTGACTTGCATGTCTTCTTCACAATTTTGCGAAGTGTCGTTGCACAGGTTTTAAAAGGAACAATTTTGACTCGTCATGTCAGTTAATTATAGCAATAAAACAGTGGCGCTACACGTGTGTCTCGTGTCTGAATAGCGAAGGACATTCACACTTAGCAGTAAGTAAAGGTGGCCCCCTAGACCTACAATAATAATATTGTGTAATACATTTATTGTACAATAAGATTGAATTTCGCTCTCTATCCAAACGTTCAATTATATTACACAATAATACGAACTGCACAATATTTTCGTGTTCAGTCGGAGAATAGTTTGATCCTGCGTGCATTGTACGTTAGACAAAACACGGAATAAAAATTATTGCGCAATACTGATCCTACACGTTGCAATGGAGAAATACGGCACAATAAAAATTAAGCTCGCTTAAACTTTCGTTCAATTATTGAGCAATTTAATTGATCTTCTAGACTCTAGAAGACGCCTCACATTTCGATGCGAAAATATATTGTATTGCGCAGCACATCATAAATGACGTAACTACAAAAGTTTTATATATATCTTTAAAACCAAATTGCACGGTAAAATTTATTTTTTGACACTAATTTATATTCTAGATACTGATGATTGCTCTCCTAATCCTTGCCGCAATAATGGAACCTGTATCGATGGCGTTGCTGATTTCGAGTGCGACTGCAACGACGGATGGAAAGGCAAAACTTGTTCCTTGAAAGACAGTCACTGTGATCATTCAACCTGTAAAAATGGCGGAACATGTCAAGACTTAGGAAACACCTTTATTTGTAGATGTCCACCAGACTGGGAAGGTATGTACTTAATTGATCATCTGAGAGTATAAAAATATGGCACTTAAAGAAAAACAATTTTTAAAAACTTGGTCCAAAGAATCTTATCTATAATTTATCATCAACGTAATATCTGCTTTATCAATCTCGTGCTGAAAACCATTCTGCTATAGATCAAATTTAAGTGTATTTTAAAAGACAATAACTACATAGCTTGTCAACATATACAATACTCTTTATATGAGAATATACTATGTTATAATTTTTTCATTTAGGAACAACATGCCACTTGGCCAAACAAACAGCGTGTAAATCAAATCCTTGCTTAAATGGAGGAACTTGCGTCAATACTGGTGACTACTATCAATGCATTTGTAGAGACGGATTTGAAGGTAACCATTGCCAAGAAGACGTCAACGACTGTAGTCCGCAGCCTTGCTATAACGGAGGAAAGTGCATTGATGGAGTTAACTGGTTTCTTTGCGAATGTGCACCAGGTTTTACTGGACCTGATTGTAGAATCAATGTCAATGAATGTGCTTCAAATCCTTGCGGATATGGTGGGACCTGTATAGATGATATTGGAGATTTCAAATGCATTTGTCCTCCAGGGAGAAAAGGCAAGAGATGTAACCGTAAGTATCTTTCGATTTTGAAACTTACATTTATAGCGTATTGTTACGAATTTAATTAAAATGTATTACATAACCTTACATGGCTAATTAAGGTAATATTATTTTGTCTTTTTTAGTTAACGACTTGACGTACCTCCCATCACCTGGCAGCTGTCCGTGGAATAGCCACACTCTAGAAAACAACGTCACGTGGCAACACGAATGCAATACATGTATGTGTAACAATGGCGTAGTTAAATGTACAAAAGTTTGGTGTGGACTTAATAACTGTCGGACCTCTAACCAACAAAACCTGTGCACCTTGACACAAGTTTGCGTTCCATCCGCTCTAGAATCTTGTCTTTCGCCCCCTTGCCTTCCCTATGGTGAATGTAGAGACCTAGAAAGTGGAAGAAGAGTCAAACCACCTTCGGTACCCACACCCAGTACGTGTTGGCCAAACCAAGCTGTGCTCAGTAACACGTGTGCCAGACTGACATTGTTAGTGGATAGAAACAAACTTCCCCAAGGAACTACGGTTGAAGGTTTATGTGGAGACTTGAGAAGGTTGTTGGCAAATCAGCAGGCAATCGAAGGTCTTCAAGATACATTGGTGCTTCTTTGTGACTTAAAAACGGGTTACAATGATACAGTAGAAGTAACACTAGTAAGTATATATTCTATGTATATAGTTCTGTACTAAGTTCTAGTCTACGTCTACTCTATTGATTTGAATACTTTGTTGATGAAATCTCTTCCTTTTTATAATGCCATGTTGCCTATTTTATACAGTTAATAGGTGAAAGTATTCGTCTCGCAGATTTTAATACATATTTGGATGTTTTCCTATCAAATTAGGTTTATATGCTATTATTGTGTATTTTATATTCTTAAATTGTCTTCAATTATCTCCCTAATTTCTTTTTAAAACTTTTTTAAAATGATTGTCTTTGTTTTAAACTATTATTCCTTTTTTAGTCCGGAGATCGTTGGGTGCTGGATGGAATTCGAGTTGTCGGCGAAGCTATATCCAGGAAACAAACAAGCCTTCTGGGGTTAGCCTCCATCGTAGAAGTAAAAGTAGAGACTGCTCTTGTATCAGGAGAACAACAAAGTAACTCGTACCTCATCGCTTTGGTTTGTTTAATTATAATCGGATTATGCGCAGCTGCGTTTGCTGCTGTTCTGTATATACGACAACGAAGAAGAAATCTTGGACTTAGCGGCGTTAACTTGTCGCCTTCAACTGATGCTTGCCATAGAAACCACGAAGATGAGAAATCGAATAATTTACAAAACGAAGAAAATTTAAGAAGGTAAGCGTTACTAACGTAATATTGTAATACATCTTCATTCATGAATGTATTTGTTGTTATAAGCTAGTCTATTAATACATTGCCAAAATTTTTTTATATACTTATCTTAAGTGTGTAAAGTAAACTAGGCAAATTTAATTTTTAGCACTAACAAAAAGTAAAATATTTTCAGGTATGCCAATCCTCTTAAAGACGACGTAGGTAGCTTAGCCAGCATAAACTCATTGGATATGCCACGCGTTAGCGTAGTTCGACCAATGTCTAGTATTCTTCCCCATGACAGTTCCAGCGAGATGTTAGAAATGATCTCCGAAATCGACTGTCCAGGCTCACGAAAGACAATGCTGGTATTACCTAGCACCAGCGCTTCAGACACGGCCCTAAAGCTTCACGAAGGTGTCAAAGGTACTGAGGGCCTCAACAGCGCCCACCGCAGCAGCCAAATAATGCTGTACAAAGCCCAAAATCCGGACGTTCGGAAAAACACTGCCGCTTTCGATGATTCATCGGGACACAAGGACTTTAGTAAAAATATTATTAATGTTAATAAGCAAAGGACTTCACAACATCAGCAGCAACAACAACAGCAGCAGAATAGTAGTGCGGATGTGCTAACGGTACTTGTTTGAAGGCCAGTGTTTTTAAATTTATTGTGGTAACTTAATATGGGGTCCCAAACTCCATCGTTAACTGATTATTGTTAACAAGATGAACCTTATTTATTAAAAATTGGCGGTGACAACTACAAAAAGGTGCAGCGTCATTGGATTTGTTTGAGGAGATTTTAAAAGAACTCATCCAATGAAATTTTAGTAGCATTGGTTAAGTAAGTGGTAACTCAGTGGCGAAAATACTTATTTTCGCTCACCTCATTAAAAATTTATTTTGCTTTAGATAAGATCAAGTTCGCCTGCAATAACTGTATTCATCTTCTTCTTCTTCTTTCTCTTTATAAGCAATTCTGCTTGTTCATTGGCGGATTAATACCTCTATGGAAGGTTGTCACTCCATATTTTGTGCGATCGTTAGATACTTCTTCTAGCGATTGGTGATTTATCTCTTGCTATTTTGACGACACGGGTCTCATCCATTCTGCTTAGGTGGTTATTCCATTCTTTTTTTCTGTCATTATTGGTCTTACAATGGCTGTATAAATTCTTGACTTCATCTCAGTGTTAATGTGTCTGTTTCGCCATATAGTATTATTAAGGCATCCTGCCAGTCTATTTGCTTTTTGTACTTGATCTCTCACTTCTTTGTCCAGGTCTCCGTAGCTAGACAGTGTAATTGCCAGGTATTTTATTTCCATTACTTGTTCAATAATGATGCCATCAATTTCCATTTTACATCCGGTTGGTACTTTGCTGACTACTATTGTTTTAGTTTTCTGAGATGAGATTGTCATATTAAATTTTTTTGCTCTTATGTTAAGTCTGTGGACCAGTCTTTGTAGACTATCTTCATCTTGGGCTATCAAAATTTCTTACTTTCTGTCAAACGCTTTCTTTAGGTCAATCAGATACAGAAATGCTGGTTTATTATATATTAAATATATTAATAAACCAGCAATAACTGTATTGGATACAGTTATTCAGCAAATATTATATTTTTAAACTTTACTTCATCAATTATAAGTCAAAACATTTTAGGTATGTACCACATATTACTGACAAGGTTTTATACATTGGTTTATACATTAAACAAACGGTTTAAAACATTTCTTTGGTATTGATTATCACGTTATTTTATGATCTTGCTGTAGAACCTAATGTCAACTAATGTCAAATGTCAATGTCAATTTTATGCTAGTAAACTCTTATCGCCAATTTATAATAAATAAGGTACAAAAATAAAACCTATTGGAAATACGTTAAATTTTTGTAAATTTTCATATTTCCTTTTTAAACCATGTCTTTGTTCATGTTAAAGTTGCAGAAAAAATAGAAACGTCTATTTAATATTTTTATTAAGAGTTTTTTCTGGAACTAATTTTTTGTGTCTGTGAGATACTTTTTATTTCCTTTATTATAGAGGGCGAATGTATATATACAAGATTAAAGCAATCTTATGAACAATTTTTATCCGATGTCATAAAAATTGTAATAGGAGTCGACTGAATAATTTTCTCAGCTGCTCGAAATTTAAAAAATGTTTAAGATTTTTAATAAAAGTTGGCACTCAACAATAAAAAGTCCCTTATTTCAGGAAAATATATTGGTATATTAAGTCGTGATTGATTATGACATAAAACATTTTGAGAGTACAATTTTCTGCAAACATTTAATGTATAAGCCTTTTGTATTTATAAGTGTTTAGATGATGTCACTGAGGGTGAAATATATATTTTTTTAAATCGTTTTTAGTACTCATTTTAAATATTGTCTTGGCCAAAACAAATTCAGTACTAACAATAAATAAACGAGTAATTTAAAACAAAATAAACATAATGAATTCACCATCAAAATTGTTTTAGCTATTACAATTTCCGACTAAATGTTTTTTGTAGTTTCGCTAAATCCGAAACCGCTCGCTATTGTTGTTTCATTTTTGCCTGCACTAATTCTAACGAGGCTTCTATACTGGCGTTGTATTACTTTTTCTTTATATTAAGGCGATCTTTACGGAAGTAGCGCCACGAAACGAAATTTGCCGTTCGTGGTTCGCAGTCACAGTGAGTAGTTGGAAGAGTCCATTTACACGACAAGTAGAGTCCGTTAATCAAGACAAGAGTTAATTTAATAAAATCTCCAAAAAATGTAAAAAAAAATAATAAATAAATAATAAAATTACTTTCTTGAATTTTCAAAATATTATTTAAATTATAAAAATGCAAAAACATAGTATGAAGCTTTGCGCTAGTCTACCTTAGCGCTCTTACTGTCTTCTTATTGAAGTGCCTATCTGTTTCGGATGTTGGTGACCATCATGGCAATCTCTTACTGTACCACTTTTTAATTTTTATTTCGATTAAGTTTACTCGTAGCAGTTTCAAATTTACTTAATTTTTTTTGCCGATTTTAATTTATCTTTTTATCGTCTTCTTTCGAAGGTAGGCTAACCAAATGTCATTCAATGTATAACCTCAAATTATACATAAATGACGTTTTTCCTTGTTGATATTCGTTTTTATTCTGAAATTTTCTCTAAATTATCTACAATAGAAGCTTGTGTTTTATACTTTTTATAATATGCAAAATCCACTGCAGTAATTATGTATATTTTACTCAATAGTTCGTATTTTTCACATCTCATGATGTTTCCCAGGTATTTCAACTTCCTGATTTTTATGAGACTTAAAACTTCGCATTGTTTTCCAAGTTGTTCTAGAACTTGTGCGTTTATTTTGCAATCCATCTATGATATTTTTGGAATACGTTGGTAACACCACATTTCGAGTGCTTCCAGGTTTTTAATATTGAATTTTAATTGATATTGCGATTACAGAAATGTTTTCTCATTCTGTTAAAAGTTGACCGTGCAATTTTAATGCTGCATCTTACTTCTTTTGTTTGATCAGTATCTTCTGTGATCCATGCTCCAACGTATTTATACGAAGATATTTGCTCAATTTCTGTAATATCTAGTACTAGATACACTTTTGATGTTTTGTGCTTTTGTAAATACCATGAACTTGGTTTTCTTCAAAACCGCTAGTGTTCCCGCCAGAAGGACGGTATCATTAGCATATCTTATGGTATTAAGTGGCTCACCGTTTATTATTAGGCTCTCATTGACTTCGACCAACGCTAATTCTGAGATGGCCTCACTGTATGAATTAAACAACAATGGTGATGAAATACACCCTTGGCGCACCTTACGGCGAATCTAGATATCATAGTCGGTTTATTTTCAATTTTCACTTTCGCTGTTTGATTTCAATAGAGGTTATATATAGTTCTAATATCTCTACTGTGTATGTTTTTATTTAACAAAATTTCTTTAAGACGGTTATGCTGCACTTTGTCAAATGCCTTCTCAAAATTAATAAAACTGGCATATACTTCCTGATTCATATCTAGCTACCTACGTCTGCGAAAGAACACTCCCTGCAACCAGTGCATCCCATGTTCTTAGACCTTCCCTAAAATCGGACCCAAGACCGATTCTTCTCTTCAGTTCATGGGTGTGATTATCTCTTCTTCTTCATGTGCCTTGTCCGTTCCGAACGTTGGCAATCAACATGGCTATTCTGACTTTGTTTACGGCAGATCTGAATAGTTCAGCAGATGACAATCCGAACTATTGCCGCAAGTTTTGGAGCCACGAGTGTCTTCTCCTCCCTGGACCCCTTCTGCTGTCTATTTTCCCTTGAACGATCAGTTGTAGTACTCTATATTTATTATGTCTCATAACGTGATCCAAGTATTCCAACTTTCTTTTCTTTATACTTATTCCTACCTCTCTCTCTTTACCTATCCGGCGTAGTACCTCTTCGTTGGTCACGTGCTCAGTCCAGGATATACGTAATATACGTCGGTAAGCCCACATTTCAAAGGCCTCTACTTTTTTCATCAATGTTGCAGTCATTGTCCACGCCTCCATTCCATATAACAAAACCGGGAATACATAACATTTGAGAAGTCGAATTTTGAGAGGTAGGGTGAGGCTTTTAGAAGTGAAAATTTGCTTCATGCTAGTGAACGATGCTCTTGCCTTTTCTACTCTTATACGTATTTCCTTCGCTTGATCCCAGTTTGAGTTAACTGTTGTTCCCAAGTAGATGTACGAATCCACGTGTTCAATTCTTTCACTGTCTAATATCAGTTGCTGTGGTGGTTGTTGGGTTTTGCTTACTAACATCCATTTGGTTTTTGTGATATTTAGTCTGAGTCCGTATTGTGCACTTGTTGGGTATTGATTATCTCTGCCAATCATAATTTCATGTCCTAGCTATTTATATTTATCTACGAGTTTTACTTCTTGCTCACCAATACCTACTGATGTTGGGTACCAAATTTATCATTATTTTTGTTTTCGATATGATTACATTTAAACCTACATTTTCTGTAGCCACAACGAATTTCTCTACCATATCTCCTGCCATTCCTAAGTCATTAGCTATTATAAAAATATCATTGGCGAAACGTAAGTGGTATATGTAAACGTAATATGGTATTGAATATTTAGATCCAAAAGAATGGCAATAGATTCAATATCCACAAGTTTGAGTAATTCGATTTCTTCTCATATATTGTCAAGTCCAGTATCATCTTTAAGTTCTTTTGGTGTTTCTGTTTTTTAATTTTATTCAAAAAGCTGTGCTATATATTGTGCTCATTTTTGCAGTTTCTGGTTTATATCTGTTATAATTGCATCACGTTGACTTCTTAGATACCTAGTTTGAAGTGTTTCTCATTCCTATTAGTTCCCTAACTCTTTTATGCATATTAAAATTTTTTGTTATATATTAATATTTTGTTTAATCGGGTATAATTCCCCACTGGGAGTTATATTGTGTTCGTATCCAGACTCTCATCCGGTCGTGGATGGTAAGTTTTGGCACATCAAATTAAGTTGTTGCTGATCCTATTTTATCAACTTCATCAGCTCTTTCGTTTTCTTAGATTCTCCAATGACAACCATACAACGGTGTGACAACGATATCCTTGTCTACCGAGTTCTTCTGGTATTCCCACATTAGCGTAGAGGTTGTCTCAGGATTCCTAGATTCTTTCGAGAAACAGCTGTTTGGTTATTTTATATCGACGACAGAGACAGCGACGTAAAAGAGACCGACAATATTGTGTCGCTCATTTTTATCATCCTGGCTACTAACCAGCCAGTACCTAGCTTTGTATCCTAAATCAAGGCTATAAGGACTCAAATTTTTCGACTAATTTAGAATGTAAATCAAGTCATTTGTTGACTTAACAGCTGTCCTTAAAGATAAACTCATGAAACGCTACACGATTTTATATTTTACCGAAGGATTATATTATTTGTTTAAACAAAAACGTGTCTACTTATTTCTTCTTTTGATCATTGTCATACCCTTCACAAAACAAAAAGAGCAGTTATATCCTCGACAAACTCGACTCCTTAAAATTTTTTTCCGAATTATCAGTAAAACTTCGTTTTAACCTCAAAGACATGTCTTAATGCGCGCTCTTTACGTCGAATGTCAATAAATGGTGTAAAAGCGCGCCTCAATATGTGTTTAAAATTTTCAGGTGCTCTAAAAGTATAAGGAAAAAATATTGAAAAATTTATTGTCTTTTTCTAGTACTTTAAGAAGATTAAATGAGTTTGTTGGATTTTTGTATAGCATTGTTATCTTTGGATCCAGTATAATCGAATCAGTGATATCGTCAAATTACTTTTAAATATCATCAGAATATCGATTTATTTTAAAAACATAAAATTTCACTACTTGTATTCGTTTGCTGATAATTTATTCCACACAAAAATCACTTTTGTAATTAAAAATTTTCTTATTTTGTTAACAAACAAAAACGAAATTCAGTAGTAGTAAAAATCGATATTCTTTCTCCTAGTTCTCTTGTGCAATTGTAGATTTAGAAGAAGATTTTATATATTTTTATACTTTCAACATAAATAGTTGTCTAAATACTCTTATTATAACTGTAATCCAATAGTTCCCTCAAATATAGACTAAATTTGATTCCAAAATGTTTATATCTTACATTGTATGTACCAACATTGTTGATTTTAATATCTATATTTGATGGAATATATGGATATAGATATAATGAATGAAGGTGCATTCCAGAAAGCTGGAGTGTTATTACTTGTGGAATCTTTTCTTGAATTATAAAATGCGGTAAATAAATAGTTTTGATTTATGAGTTCACACGTATGCATGCTTATGTTTCCTAAAATCAAATAATTTTGTACATAGAAGTGAAATAAGGCTAGTAGAAAATCAAGTTTTTAATTTATTTTTATCGAAAATTTTTAAGTTGTCATTTGTTTATATCTTCTGTGTTATAAATTACGTTATAATTGTTCGTATTTAATTGAAAAACGAATAATAACACATTTTATTGTTCAAGAATATTTCTTCGTAGAAAAAATGTTTAATTGTAAATATTTCTTGATGAGTTGGATCCCTAGAGATTTTATAGCAGACTGTAAATAAGAATATTCTATAAAGAACTCTAACAAAGTGATATGTGGAGAATTTGATCTCGTGATGAATGAAACCTGGTGACGCAGATATAAATAAGTTTTAAAAAATAGTGTGATATTATTTAATATTTTTGATTTGTTTTTATCAATACGGAGTGAGACAAAAGAATTTCCGAACCTATAGCATGTAGTTGCACTAATTGTTTAAAAATTAATTTAGTTTAATTAAAACTATCTTTTGACATTTCCTTTAACATGCCTTTTGAAGATCAATAAATATCATGTGTCTACATGTTGTGTCACAAGTACTTTTCTATTATTTATTTTAGATAGAACACATTGTCTATACAAGAACGACTAGTACGAAAGCCACTCTGATCTTCAGCGTCTTCCTAACAATCTTTAATTCGGCCGTTAAATATCTTCCCGTACATTATACAGATTGAGTTGGATACACTAAGCCCTCAGAAGTTCTTACGATCCTTTCTGACGACTTTATTTTTGTATAGATTGCTGATATATGCAGTTTTCCATTTCCAAGAGCTGAAATAGTTTGTCAGAGCCATATTTAATCAGTTCTATGGGTACTCCCTCGGTCCTGGAGCCTTTGTATTTTTCATAATGTTGGCGTGTTTTGTAATTTCTTCTGGTGCTATTTCAGTTTCTTCGCGGAAGGAAATATCATATTTTTCGTAGCCAATATTTTGGAATTGTGCTCGATCTTCTGTCAGCATTTGTTTATAAAATTCGACCCATAATTTCAGGGAAATTAGAGTTAACCTTCTGCATTCTTTTCTATCTGTTCTACTACCTCTAATTGTTTTCCAAGCTTCTTTATTTCTTGCGGTACCTATAAAATTGTCTACGTCATCGCAGGCTTTATTCCACATCTCATTGTTGGGTTTATTTACCTCTTGTTTCACTTTTTTATTTAAACTGTTGTACTGTTGCCGATCGTTGCTAGCCATTTATATTCTTCTTCTTCCCCACAAGAGCTTCTATTTCTTTATTTCACCATTGTGCGTATTAATTGGTGAGAAGTAACAAACATTGTGTAATTTCATATTCAACCTCATTCGATACAGGAACTGGGTAGACTCATTTTCAAAACCTTGTAGATTATATCTTTGTGTTGAAACGTCTTGCAGTATCATTGAACTTTCATTTTCATTTAGTCGTTGTTTTCCTTTAAATATAAAATTTATTATTATTATTATTTGATAGCAGTGACGCTTTAAGTAAATGGTGATCAGATCCACACTCTGCTCCTCGATGGATTCAAACAATATTAACCTTTATTGTGGAGTTTTCCTTGCATATACAGTAATCGATTATTAATTTCAAATTTCTCTTTATCTCTTCTTTATTATATCAAATTATATTTGGTATTTCGTCGAATATGGCCGAAATATGAAACCTTTCGCTGCTTCCTTTTTGGATATTAGCTCTTCTTGGTACTTTCATGGTATCACTTGGTATCATTTATTACATGGTCCATCCATGGAATTCTAAGCAGCTTTCTGAGACGCCACATTTTGAAAGTCTCTACACGATTCAGAGGTCTTACTTGAAAGGCACCAGGTCTCACTTTTGTATATCAGGATGGGTTAATAGCATTTGAAGACCCAGATTCTAAGAATTAAAGGAACTTTGCAGCGAAGGAGATATTGTATTAAATTTAAAGAAGGCATTTCTAGCCATTGCTCTCTTACTTTCACTTCCAGGTCACAGTCCTGCTTGTTGTTTAATGTGGCTCCAAGGTATTTAAATCTTTCAATCCGTTCATTAGCTCTATTATTTATATTCAACTGAGCTTCCATATGGGGTTGTCTGCTGATTGCCATATATTTGGTTTTTGCTATGTTGATGTTAAGCCCGTACTTCTCTTCCACTTCATTTATGATATTCAATAAATCTTGAATCCCACTATATTGTTATCTTAGGTATTAATAGGAAGCTCATTAATTTTGATATCAATTTGACTGTAAATCTTAAACAGTAGTAGTGAGAGAATACAACCTTGTCTTACACCTTTCGTTATCGCCATTTTTTCTGTATATAGGCTGTTAACGATCATTATTTCCGCTTTTTGAATCCGATATTATTTTTGGTACTATTTCTTCCTATACATGTCATCATTTTGCTATTAACGTTCTTTCAGGCTCGATAAATTTTCTTTTTATTATTTTTCTCTACTCTATGTCACTAGTTCTATGCTCTACATTATAAGATAGTGTTTTATTTATTTGAATCGACTTACTTGACTTGACTTTTACTTACTTTTATTTAATCGACTTGAGTTTTTTTAAAGCAGCTGTATAAAAAGACGCAAATACAAAGGTAATCTTTGGATTCCTGAGAAAACTGGAATCTGTTAGAATACGAAACATAATACTTAACTAAGTTGTTTTAGGATACGATATTAATTCTTTCGTTAGCTTTACGTACATACAGAAAGAGTAGATGTCTGGCATACTCATAATCTCTCCAACCAAATACCTACAAGTGTGTTTCTAGGATGAATTCTCAGGATTTTTTCTATAATTTTACCAATCTTAGGAATATAACATGTTGTGTTTCTTCCTGGGACAAATCCGCACTATTCTGGGAGGATCTGTGTGAGCAGTATCGATTTTTAGTCTTTCATCGATGAAGACCTTTGCTTGAATAGGAGAATAATACTATTATACGGTAGTTGCTGCAATATATTGCTGAACCTTTTTGTATATAGAAATAAAAGTGAGCTTACATTATCAATTTGGCCAATTTCTAATTTTTTACATTTCATTGCAGATCTAAACATTACTTCAGCACCCACTTTTCCCCTTTAATTGAGTATTTCAGCTAATAGTTCGTTTTTATTTCTACTTTTCTTATTTTAGCGTTTTTATTGATTCAATTACGGATTTCAAGATTTGTAGTTCTATTTCATTATCCCACACAATTTATATTGGATGTGCATATACTGTTGTCTAACTTATAGGTAAAATACGTATGTGTTATAAAATTATCTGGCATTTAAACTGTTATTTTTCAAAGAATCATCTTTCTTAATAAACTAGAAGGAATGAAAAATTGGCTTTTTTAGTCGACATTGGCTTCTTGTATACCCTTTGTGTATTACTGTATATATTATTAATTTAAATATTGGGTACTCTCTCTAATACACTCTTTTTATAGTTTAATTTAAGTTGATCTTTGCTGCTATGAAAACCTGTTTATTGTTTGCACTCACTTTTATCAGTCCTTTCATCTATTCCTTCTTCTTCTTCAGTGCCTCATCCAGTCCGGATGTTGGCGATCATCAAGGCTATTATGGTTTTGTTGACTGCTCTGCGAAACAGCTCCTCGGAGGTCATCCCAAACAATTGTCGGAGGTTTTTCAACCACGAGATACGACGGCGTCCCGGTCTTCACCTGCCAAATACTTTACCCTGCGTAACGAGTTAAAGAATTCGATATTTTTCTTTTTTTCGCATCACGTGGCCGAGGTACTCAAGCTTACGTTGTTTCACTAAATCAAGCACTTCTTTCTCTTTTGTCATGCGCTGTAGGACCTCAACGTTGGTGACATGGTCCACATACGATATATTTAGTATCCTCCTGTAGATCCATTTCTTGAAGGCTTCAATCCGCTTTTCAGTAGCTTGCGTCAGTGTCCAGCCTTCAACTCCATATGGTAACACTGGAAAAATGTAACACTCTATCTATTCCTTAGACATTTTTTTTTTCGTTTGGCTTACACGTATTTTATTTATGTTAATCAGTAAGTACATGTTGAGATTTCAAAAGGCTTAATAAAGACAAATAAACATGTAGGACAGACCAATATATAGGAACAGTATAATAGCTAAAATGATGATCATGACAGTTTATGATGTACCAAAATCGAATTCACTTATCTAAAGCTGCATTAATTCCTCCATTGCTGTTTATTTGGGCTTCCCGTCAGATTACCTCCCAAGTGTCTTTGTTGCAACCAACAGTAACTTGCTATCACCTGAAGAAACTAAATATAAGTAAATAACAAAACGTAGTATTAAATTTAACAACAACTTAACTAACAATATTTAATACATATATCATAAATATATTATCAAATATTATTGTTCTTATAGACTTTGTCGTCTTTAAAACTAAATGTTTAAAATTGTCACAATTTCAATGAATGTTTTACTTATTACTTGTTCTTTCCCTTTCTTCTCCTTCTCTTAGTCTCTTTGGGGAGGCACTTGAGCATGAAAGTTTAAAACGAAGTTCTAGGTTACTAGTGGTAGGAACTAAGTGTTGTTTTTTTATTATCTTGGTAACAGCTCACAAGCGAAATTGGAAAATACACATAATCGATCGACTACTTAAGGGTTTTCATTTGACACATACCTAGACCTTAAATGGCGACTATGTTTAGTTTACTATAAATTAACCTCCATTATTTTATATTGAGTTCCACTCAAACATGCAGTTAATAGACTACATTTTTTTGATTTTTGTTTTCTTGTAGTAGATACAAGAAAACTTTTAATAATTGTTTGCAATATTTTTATCCTTAACTTCTTGTGGATGTATAGATTATATGATATATATTTTTAATTATTTATATTCTACTACTAATTAGTCAATATTGTATTTTTTCATCATCATTTAGCCTTCTGCATCCAAAGTGGAACATATGTATCATACTTCCTTCCAGTTCTGTCGATCTTGAGCTTCCTGTAGCCAATTCCCAGTGATTCTTTTGACGCCGTCTGTCTGTCGAATACGTGATCTGCCTCTACTTATTCTGTATGCTCGTGGTTTCCACACTGTAATTCTTTGGGTCCACCTCCGATCATTTATTCTGGTTACTTGGCCTGCCCTGTTCCACTTCAGCCATGCTATGCGCTGTATGTTATCTGTGACGCATGTCCTTATTTCTTTGTTTCTAACCCTATATCTGAGAGTCAGTCCAAGTAACGACTGTTCCATTTTTCTTTGGACCACTTTGTGATTAGTTCCTGCGGCCTTTGTTAGGGAAAGTGTTTCGGCGCCGTAAGTCTTCTTTTTAAAATAATTTGGTATGTTGCTTTTGAAGATGTCCGTTGTTGTTTTCTTGTAATACAGATAACTTTTTGTGCTTTTATTAGAATGGTCTGTCATATTTTTAATCTTTTTTTGTTAGCTTATATAATTTTTGAGTAATGTTTTCAATTTATTTACTAATTTAATTGTAATATCTGCAAGTTTTTGAATGATTTAAATTTAGCCAGTATTTGTGAAAATGTAATAAATAGAGTAAACTTAGAACAGAAGTCAGTATCCAATTCTTTTGTCTCAATCTGTATGACTTGTTAGAAGTTTCAAATTATTTTTATTTAAAATAAAAGTTCTGTAGATCAGAATAAACATGTACATAATAATATTTGTTTTTTTATTTTGTATTTATTGTACTATTGTTCCTGATTTTATATTTACTTCATAAGTTGTCATTTTTTTAACATAAGTCATTCCTATAGATGTTTCAGTTCTTCATATTTATTATGCTTGTAGTATCATCGACAGCGTGGAACATGATGTACCAAAGTAATCCTACAGAATTTTACTATAGTTTAGAAAGAAATTACTTTGTATTTTTTATTTTTTAAACCCTTAAGTGCTACATCAGACGTCAACGCATGTATCTCGCTATTATGACAGATGACAGTTTTGTACGCCATAATAAAATTGTGTACTTATGTCTAAAAGATAACCATAAAAATGATAAGATATGATTTTACATTTTGACATTTTATTAAAGTATATTGTAACCATATTTCACAAAACTAAAACAACTTTTCATGGGAAGACTCTACGTTATTGTTACTTTCAATATCGTTACATATTATTACAGTATCATGAACTTTCCTTACCTATGAATTCAGTAACATATTACCACTTAATATAATCCATGTTTCTTATTCTTCACAGCTCCCTTCAGAATGTGTAGAATCGAAAAAAACTTATAAAGTAAGAAAATTTTTCTACACTCTGACATGAATTTTTTGTTTATGTTCTACATCCATGTTTATGGCTTTTGCATAAAAGCGCCTGCTGTCGAAGTCTCTTTTTGAATGAGGCCTTGATTCAATAGTATTTTTTTTTGTTGTGCCGCTCACGTTCGCTTGCCAAACGTTTTATATTCTTCCTTATGTAATAATGGCTGGTAACATGATCCAGTTCCATAGTTTCCAGACGCCACGCTGCGTTGTTCTTCTTTCTTAATATTTTTTTTGTTTGTTTCCAGTCTATTCTTGTCCTACGAGCCGCTAGGGAGTAAAGGATTATTCTCGACAGAGCCCTGCATGCCCGAAAAAAGCTAATGAAAGCTATGCCACCGACTAATACCTGGTTGAATCATCCTTAGCTCTAGCTTGGTTCTGCTCATCTCTCAGAGTTAGCGATTACGACCGAGCATAAACGGTCTTCTTGTGATAACAAATAAACTTAAAAAAGTAATGACTTTTTATTTTGTAATAATATAGTGTACTGAACAAAATTTATTTAAAAATTACCTAAAAGGCACTTAGATACAAAAAATCAGAGGTATCAGATATTTTTTTAAGTAATTATTCACTGGACTATTATTAAATAGACAAATCAGAATCGCAGTTCTTTCTGTAGGATTCATTTGGAAAGAAAACACCTGTCGATATCTTATAGTTTTATTAATATTAAACTGACTTTAGCAAATATACAACTTTCTTGTAAAATTCTCGTATATCTTGTAAATATTGTATATAAGTTTTTTTATTTTAGATGTTATCGATTGTTTTCAAAAGCCGCTATAATTCCAAGACACCGTTTTTTATTCAAAAAATTATCAAAATATTTTTATTTTATCTAAATATTTATAGAAATGTAAAGAATGAAAAATCTGAAACTATGTAATCACTTGAACTGGTAGTTTGGATATTTGTGTTCGAGCGAAACGCAATAGATTTTTATAGACTGTAATAATAAATTGATTTCAATTTAAATGCACCGATTTTATGGTTTCTAATTTCTGTTTCACCTTGAATGTACTCTACTAATACTGCAGTTATTCCAAGAGTCCTGGAAAACATGGAATAACCCGAACATAAAATAATTTTATATTTTTTGTCTTTAATCATAGTGATCGTACACTTAAATACAATCCAACAAGTTGATTTTTGTACTAGAACGCGGAGTGATTTAAATTCGCCTAGGATTATCTCTCCCATTGAACTTATCATAATCTCTTCAGTCTGAAGATTTTTAATGGTTGTGTTACAGATAGTAAAAGGTATCTATATCTACGGTATATATCTTTAGCAAATACAAATCTAGTTTGGTGAAATATCAGATATGATCACAACCTTAGTTGCTCATAGGTTCTGGTACCGCAGGTTTCAATCTTTGCATCATAGTTTATAAGATTTTGACACTAAAAGTAACTTTTTCAGTGTGACTATCTTCATATCTGTTTATAGTTATACTTCATCATCATTATCATCACCACACAGCCTGAACATCCTTCCTCAGTTGTTTCCAGTGTTCCTGATCTTATACCATGTAAATTCAGTTTGTTGTCACCCTCTTTCTATCATCCTCTCACCGCATTCAGAGGTCTTTCATATCTCTACATGCCTGAAATCGAGAATGCCACTACATTATACGATTAGTACATCTAGTGTCATTGATTGTCACCACATGTCCAGCCCAGTTCCACTTCATTTATGCTATCCATCCACAGCATCTGTAATCCTTATTCTGGATCTTATAACGATATTTGGAACTCTATCTCTTAGAGCTGCGCCGCTCAGATTTTTTCCACAGATTTTTAGTAAGTGTTTCTTCATCATAATCAATTCTGGGAGCACACATTGTTCAAAATTCCTTTACACTATATCGGTATATTGGTTTTTAATATTGTACTTTAAATTTCACAGGTTTGGTATCTCGCTCTATTATTTTTCGTAGCCCAAATATGTATAAGATAGTATTCCACTTCTCCATCGTTTATGATGGATATAAGCTGCTAAGTACTAAGTTTGTCGTATACTTGATCACTTTAAGGTTAGTTTTTAAACTTATCTTAGTCGACTCAGAGTTTAGTCCACTTAACAACTCTTGAGCTTTTAAATGATTTAATATTTCATCATCGGTGTTGATTCCCATGTTTTCCCATCCAAGTTTCTAAAACATCTATTCCATCAACAGTGTAAAGGGTTTTGATTAGATGGTATCACTTTATAGTTATACTTACAGGTAAAATAAACCTAATCGTCACTCAATGTCAAGATCTTTGTAGAAGTAAGTCATGAAAGTCCACAATTAGAGGATCAATTCTTTTCATTTTTTAAAAGAGTATCATTCAAAATAATTGCATTGCCTTTATAATGAAATTAAATTTTAAGATATAATTTTCCTTTTTAAAAAACCACATCCTAGTATTTTTATTTTTAAAATCCAAATAGTTAATGAATGCAAATACCCACTTAATTATTTTTTAGGTTAGTGACTAAATCGTTTTTCTTTTACCTCGGGAACGGGTTACTAGAAAAATTGGAGAATACGCCTAAATTGATCCACTAATTGAGAACTTGCATATGACACATATCTTGACCATGAGTGATGGTTATATTGATCTTATCTATAGTAAAATAAATTTGTTTGGTTTAGTTTTTCTGTATTTTGCATTTTCTTGTCAATGTCAACAATATTTTGTCTGCTGTATTAATTTTTTTTATTTAATAAAATGGTTTATTTTTAACCGTTTCTGTTACAAATTTTGGTTGTAGTTGTTTAATTTTGATTTTGTTTCCAGTTTTTTTAGATTGCAAAAATCTATTATTTTTATTCATATTCCTGGACTATATTATTTTATTGCGGATATTGAAAACGCACTGTTGCCACGTGTATATAAACAATCTTATTCATCTTGTGAGAATTTTGTTTTGACTGAAATTTTCCATTGAAAATGAGCAGTTTCTATTTTCTCGATCATAAACATAAACAAACTAGTTCTGTGAAAGTTTTGTAGATACATGATAATATCTTTTATTCAATTAATTGTCAACGAAACTATTTGATTATATTTATAATTTGGATTATCTGGTAATTGCTGGTAATTATGGAATCCAGTACATTTTATAACAATGGTTTCTTTTTTGGGATAATTATATTATGATAATAAAATGATTATAATAATTTCCTCTAAATTTGGTTATTTTTCTATATCTACGTGTTTCCCTCATAGTCATCATTTCTTGAAACAAAATTTGAAGCTTTCGGCCACTTTGGCAGCTAATTTATTATCACATATCGAATATTTTATAATAAAATGCAAGTAAATATTCTTATGAGAATATTAATCACCAAAATTTTATTTGGTAACATTATGTTAAAATAACTATTGAAGCTTTTGAAAACAGTCCGTATGAAAACTTCATGTTCAGATTGCCTAACAAAACACAAATAGTTGTAATGTAAAGGTTGGTAAAAAATGTATGATAGTGCCTTTTATCAGTGCCTCTAATATAAATAGTGTAAAACAATCAATGAAGTTTTCAGTGCCTATACTTGGGAAGTATTAAATGGAGTTAAAGATTGTATATTTTGTAAAATGTTTTGCAATGTATTTTAATGAAACAAAAGAGCTTTTGTAATAAAAAAGAAATAAAATTCAGCTTTGTCATTTATAAGAAAAATAAATTGTTTCTTTTAATTTATTTTTTTTCTACCTTTCCAATTTAGTATTATATTTCATATACAAGTTCGGAACTCGAATAAGTATACACATGAGATTTAACATAGGATTGAATGCAATATTTTCAAATAGGACAGATGGAGGGAGGATATATTTTACACCAGCAACAGCAATGCGGTAGGTCTAAGAGCGGATACAGCTTTAAAAAAATTCCTCTGTTCAATTAATAACATTCGCGAGTAAAGACGCTAGGATAGTTTAAAAACTAGTCTAGTCTAAAAACTATAGTAGAAGCCACAGATAGAATACAGTGTTAGCCTTACGGCGCGCAGCGATGCCGCTCATGTCGGCACAATTTTTTCGGGAAATCAAATTTTCGGTTGTGGTATGACGCGTTATCCAAAACCACAACGTTTTCTTTGTCTTTCGGCAAGTTTGGAATTAACGTCTTCTCAAACCATTCTTCATATAGATCCCCGTCAATTTCGTCGTGGTAATCAGCGGTTCCCTTCTTGGCCAAGTACTGCTCCCATAAGTCAAACATGATTTAGGACCGGTTTAAGTTCAAGAGCATTGTCTAAAAGAGCAACACAATTTTTATAAGAAACGGAAAAAGACAGTTAAGATTTGATTTCACGTACAGTGCGTCTGTGTATCCGCCTTATACGTATTTCGCCCTAATAGGGCTCTTCAGAAACGGCTATTCACAGTCGCTCTAAACGTGAAAATAAATCTTTTCTGTCTTAGGAAGCAACTCTAACATGGCTTCGTATAGACGCAAATAGCGACATCTGATATTAGAATCCGTAAACTAATTTTCGAAACCAAATTCAGATTTATGCTTTAATCTGTGCCTTCTAAGAATTGCAAGGCAAAACAAACGTTGATAAAGATGTTATTAGAGACATGGGAAATCTAAAAATTGCATTCCACAACATATCTCCTCAACTAAGCAAAAATCCTTAACGAATTGGTTTCTAGTACTCGTACAGAGTATATTGGAATAAAAGGAAAAAGACAGTTAAGATTTGATTTCACGTACAGTGCATCTGTGTATCCGCCTTATACGTATTTCGCCCTAATAGGTCTCTTCAGAGACGGATATTTACAGTCGCTCTAAACATTTGGTTTCGAAAATTAGTTTACGGATTTTACAATTTTTATAGTTTCGTGACTAAGCTAAGGAAGGCAGTGAAAATGACAGTATAAAGATCAGGATGATATGGTCCTGAGACAAAATTGTTATTGGAATAAAAGACAAACAAACACAAGAAAGTCTTCTACGCCAAACTTATATTACAAAAAGGCTATTACAACATTAAGGGAAAACAGTAAAATTCAACCACAAGTACAAGATATTTATATTTCACAAAAAGTATGCAGTTATTGTGGATCAACTATTGTAAGTCGAGGAAGTGTCCTACATATGGTAAAACTTGTAAAAAATTTAGACCAAAGCAGCAAAGCAAATTATGTCCTTACTCTTGATCAGAACATCAAGGGCAAGAATTGTAATTGGTATTTTTACATGGTATGGTACAAAGTTTTCTAATAGCTTATGATCCTTTTTCAAACTAGAGAGCGCTTAATTCTATAAAAGATAAATCTGTTTTTTCTGTCATTCAAGTTTTAAAGTCAATGTTTACTATACGTTGCTCACTGTCGTAAATATGTTGTAATAATATTTCTTTTAATAGCTTTCATTTTAAAAATTTTGCCAGAGAATGGAATTTTAAAATTAAGTTTAGAAGTCCCAATTATCCACTGTCAAATGGGCTGGATGAGGAAGGTGTAGAAGAGTAAAAGGCAGTACAAATATTATCACAGCACGAAGAATTAAGTTTTTATGCTTAAGAGATAACCGTAAGAATATTTTCTGTCACAATAGAGTTGATATTAAATCTCTAAATAAATTTGATTCACAACCAACTGTAATACGTACAGATGGCAATTATGTAGATTGACATAAAATGTAATGTAACTGGACAATCAGATATTTGTAGAACCAAATCAAGTAGAGTTGTTAAACCAACATTTATTCATTCTGGCTTTACAATCCTGCGTGTGTCATAGCCTTCTCAAGAATTTTTCTCCAGTGGTCCCTATCTATCGCCTTCCTCCGTCAAGTACGTAGTCCCATATTTTTCATGTCTTCCTCGATGTTATCAAGGAACCTTGTTCTGGCTCTTCGTCTTCTTCTCTGACCAATGGGTCTAACTGTTAGACTGTCACCTCGAGGGAACAAATAAGGGTCTATACACCTTCTGTTGTCTCCGGGTGCTCTGTAGAGGGCTTCGAATATACAGTCAAGAGCTTCTCTACTTAAGTCCATTTGGACTTGTAAATATTTCGGTGTCTTGCCTTGAAAAAGGCAAGATATTTCTTACATGACAATTTCTTTGTCGAAATAAAACACCAAGTTAAGTTGAAACAATTCTCAGCCACAGAGTATGGAAAATAAATGCAGGAAGCAGAGCCCCGAGAGCACTAAGCTCTCGGAGAGCCCGTGAGGGACTGACTTGCTGACCTGAAAATCGCCAATATTTATATGCGCTGTTCGAGCGATAAATAGGGATTTCCAGGTCAAGAGCCAATGGGAAAATTCGAGGCGGGGCGATGCGCATCGAAATGCGTACTAGTCCACAGACTATCGCATTCGATGATAAGACCACCCTTAAAACTAAATTTGTAAAAGTGGGAAGGTGCATAACTGTGTAATCATTGCCATTGCCCTATTGTTGAAGTGCCGAAAGGTCATGTTAAGGACAGTAACCACTTGACACAGCTGTTACCAAGACACCAGTGATGACATTTAATAGAAAGATGTAGTTTCTTTTACAAGTGCTAGTTTTAATAAACCATCAAGTCAGGATACCTAGCTTTATTTAACTCGAGATATATTTTACAATAATAGGATTTTCTTAACTATTTCCACAAATACAATATTTATTATAAAACACTAATATCTACAATTCTAAATAAGTACCTACTTATTCGAAATAATCTCTCCAAAATTAAAGAAGTTGCGTTAAAAAATATCTGAATAATTAAAAAAAAAGTAATACGATACCAGTTTAGTGAAAGATAGTAATAAAAATATAATAGACGCATAATTTTATCTCATAGATCAAAAAATGCACAAAGAAAAGATAACGTCTGATTTGAATAACACATAAATTTTCACAAAATGAGATAAGATTATATGTATATTTTACAATAAAACTGTAACACCTAGAAAAAAGATGAAAAAAAATTACAATTATTCAGCAAAAGAAACTATAAATAATACCTTACGAAGCTAATATATTATGCAAAATGTATGACACTAGGCCAGAAGACCCCAGAGTGGTGCCGGATTAACTGTGTTCCAGCTAAAACCTTACCACAATAAAAAACGATAATCCATATATTAACCGTCACGTAAATTGAAGTTAAACTTACAACTAACCACACCTATCACCATAAGTCAGAAAAAAAAGTTAGTTTAAGAACTGACTACTACCAAAGGAAAGCAAAAAAAAAAAAGAAAATATTTTCCATGAAGCCCTTACTTAGTTTTGGTACTCACGTACAGTTCCAGGCTCTCGAGAAAAAAGATACAAGATTTCAGATTCCTGGTTCAATTTCTTCCACTGTCTTCCTTTTTCTTCTTCTTCATCGCCCCAGAGATTAGATAGTGCCCTTCTCCCCATTCCCTCTCTCCTCTCATCATTATGTTTACTAAGTTTTTTTGATCTAGCCTGAAACCCATTCGCCTCTTGAAGTCTCCCCTCTCATTTGCCCACCTCTAGCAGTTAAAAAGGTGGGCGGAAGCGTCCGGCATCCCACAAACAGCACAGTCTGACGAGACAAATTTGAAGGTAAAGGTACCAAAATTACCATGTCCGCACAGAATCTGCGTCAGGAAGTAGTCCAGTTTCATGATCTTACATTCCCACCACGGCCTCGGGAATAAGCCCCTTCTTCCACTTTGCCTTTTCGCTATCACTCGCTTATTCCCTCTACCACTCCCCTATCGTTGTTCTTTCTTTCTTTCTTTCTTTCTCTCTCTCTCTCTCTCTCTCTCTCTCTTTCTCTCTCTCTCTCTCTTCTTCATCCATATTTTAACAAAACGATTGGTATCCAATGACACATAGAGTCTTGGTTGAGGCCGTCCTCTAGTCGCTAGATACCCTGAGAAGCATTGCCTTTGCGAATTCTCCAACAGCTTGGCGTACTTCAGAGTGTTCCGCACGCTACACCACACGGGGCAGCGCAGGTCACCACCGACTGGAAAACTCCATTTAGAACCCTTCTCTGGTGATTCTAATGTTCATTATTAGCCGTACCAACGCCTCCAGACTTCGGTTCGCCTTGTTTACTGTTTTTTGGACGTGTACTCCGAACCTCAGTTCTTTCGACAACCAGACACCGAGGTACTTTACCGATTTAACCGGTGCAACCTCCACCCCAAGCGAAAAGATCATTTAATCCAGAAACTAATTTGTGCTTGGTCACTACCCGAAAGCGTTTAACAATGTAAAGAGACATAAAATGTAGCGCATACTAAAGGAACTGGGCACCAGAAAATAAATACACCCTGCGCATTGTCTTGTCTTCGATTGATGCCAATGAGGAATAAGAGCCGGTGGTCGAAAAATCAGAAATCTAGGCTATACTGATGATAATCTAATACTAGCATCATCAACAAATGAACTTGAACACATTATGAACAGACTAGATACTATATATAAGTGGTAAGTCATTTCAATTACTTGGAATCTAATCAAAAAGCCTGTCACAACGTATAATGACCTATGAAATATGGGCCTGCCTTGGAATTATGCGTATACCCTGTACAGTACACCGCACAAATATCTCAATATTAATAGAACTCGGCATCAATACTAGGCTTACCACAATCACCAACCAAAATATATTGAGATATTTTGAACACATAGCCAGATGAAGGGAAGGTATGGAGAGATTGGTGGTTGAAGGAAAAGTAGATGGTAAAAAACTCGAGGTAGATCGCCACTTCGATGGTCATATCGAATGAAAAGCATCACCGGGTGCTCTCTCTCTCTCTTTCTGAGAAATACACACCACGCGCAAATTACGGTACACGTATATCAGCAGTATTGCAGTCCAATAACCCAGCCGATCAGCAGTTTCAACATAAATCACAGACAGTTCACATCAATTCATTTTATATAAATATTGTAAACTTCTCTTTTGAAGTCTTAATAAAAGTGCTGTTCCTCTGTTAGTTGTATCTTTAACAGGGCCTTTTTGAAAAGTATCTTCGGGAGTGACAACCCTTAGAAGAAGAATAGATAATAACCATACGTCGAATTCCATAACGTTACCACATCCTTACGGAGTATAAAGGACAGGCGAGGAGAAAGTTTTTCCTCTTTTAAGGTTTGTCATTAACTAAGTTTATTTAATGTTTTGACAGTTCATATTAAACACCTTCCACTTATTTCTTTTGTTTTTTAAATGTTAATTCCATTTATTTTTTTCTAATATATAAAATTTTTTCCTTCGTTGGTGGTATATCCCGTATTTCTACATTTGTTTCTATATTGATCCAATTGCTAAAATGATTTATAAGCTATTAGATGGCCGTCTAGATTTTTTCCACATTGTATATTGTATTAAATGCTGCCTGTAGCTCAATTTACCAAACTTTCCCCTTTCATTTCTTTTGTAGTAAAGTTTAAGGTTCACAGAAACAGTTTCACACAGCTTTTCTAAAATCGGATTTTTGTGTGTTGTATAACTAAGAACTCCTTAAAAAATAGCAAAAGTAGTAGTTCTTCAAAATATTATCGTAATATGGGCTGTGTTTCATACGACGAAATTACTTATTTGCAAATTTCCAATAAAATCTACCTGGAATTTAAAAGAATCACTACCTAGTCTCTTAAAAAGTTAACAAACAGTTAATAAAATAGAAAAAAAGTAAAAAACCATAGGTACGGCCATGATTTATATTTATCATATTAAAGATTCGTAAATGTTCGTTGTAATTCGTTTTATAAGATAATCGACACAATTGAGAGAAAGCAGATGTAACTTGGGTTTGGGTATAGTGTAAATATCATTAACTTCTAAAATATTTCCGGAAATAGCGCTGAATCATGCACTGCATAATATCGGCGTATTTGAAAAAATAAACTTTTACAACAACATTTAGAAATTATTTCTTCTCCTGCATTTTGCTGTGGCGTATGGTCCGATAGATTATTAGAGAATTTCGTACTACATGGAAAATGTTTATTGACTAATGGGAAACGTCCTATCGATATATAGCGCAGTTGGCAGTACTACAGGTGTAAATAAGGTAAGACCATATATACAAATTGGGCCAAAAGTCTGGAAAAACTTAATTATCTCTTAAATGAATAGTGCGAATTGTACAAAAACCGGGATAGGCCTATTCTACAATATGGAGATTTCAAATTTTATCCTTGCAGTATTGCGATATTTACCATTTTTCTGATATCATTAGTCACCTTGGAATTTTAAATACAAAACTCTGTACATTGTATTACTATTGAAATCCTCTATTGAAAGACGCTGCTTTAACTTATTAGATGTTAGGTCTTTTAGAGGAGCAAACATACATAGTGATCACTATTTAGTTAAAGCACGATTTAAAGAGAGAATATCCAATTTAAAAAAAGAGATCGGGAATAGGAGAGAAAAAATCGACATTGCAAATAAACTAAAAGATCTTGACATTGCAAATGTATACAGACAGCAAATAGAAGATCAAATAAGGACAGAAAACTTAGAAGAAGAAGAAGATATTAACCAACTATGGGAAAATGAACGAGATATTGTGTTACACAAATCGGTTGAAATATTCGGCAAAACCAAGTCAGAAAAAAGAAATTATTGTTTTGATCATGAGTGCGAAATGGCCACAAATAGAAAGTACGTAGCATATTAAAAAACCATCGACGCAGGTTGTACATGGAGAAAAAAGGAAGAGTATACCTAGACGTCTTAGAAGAGAGGAGAAACGTATTCATCGACGTAAGAAGAGGGAATACGAACAGAACACTCTCAATGAGATACAAAGTTTATTCGATAAAAATGAAACGAGGAAATACTACAAACATCTAAATATAAACGATATTGAAGGAGGTTACAACACAGACAATCAACAAAATCTACAGGGTCAAATACACAGCGAAGACCCAATAAGAGAAGAAGCCCAAGAAGAGAAGAAGAAGAAAACAATAAAGCCCCAGGAATCGATGAAATCTGTTCGGAAATGTATAAAAAAGGTGGTGATCAACTCTTTACAGCAATCCATAAACTAATAGTATTTATAGTGCAGAATGAAATGGTACCAGAAGAGTGGCTAAAGGGAATAATATGTCCGTTGCATAAAAAGGATGATCAACTGGAGTGTAAGAACTATAGATGCATTACTCTGTTAACATCTGCGTATAAAATCTTCGGCAATGTATTATTTGAAAGACTTACAACATTTTACAAAGGATATTGTTGATCAATATCAATGCGGATTTACTGCTGGAATGTCAACTACCCATCAAATTCAAGCACATAGGCAGATTCTAGAAAAGTCAGTAGAATATAAAATAGATACACACCATCTCTTCATCGACTTCAAAGCAGCCTATGCCAGTGTGAAAAGAACTGCATTATATAATGCAATGATAGACTATGGGATCCCACCTAAGTTAGTTAAGTTGACCCAACTAACAATGCAAAATGTAAGCTCATGCGAATTATGAATGTTCTTGGGAAAAACACTTTTTTAAAAACTGAACTTCACAATTAAAACTTTTATTTCGACTTACAAAGATTTTAGTAACAACAATAATAATTTAAATCAGACTATAATTTTAAATCAGACTTTTAATTAATCAGACTTTTAATTAATCAGACTTTTAATTAATCAGACTGAAAAATATTGATTTTAACATGGTGTTTTTATAATTTATTAATTGCTGATCTTGCTGTTCAATACGTCGCAATTTAGTCCAGAATGTTCAAGCGGTAGCCCCGTGTTGGAATCCACGTGGTGGAACTTACTGGATGGTAGCGGTCATTGTACTGTAACTACTCCATCCCCTGAAGAAGTTTTGTGAGGGACGAACAGAACTGTTGAGTTGGCCTCTTCTGGAGTTTCGTCGCTAGGTTTTTTTGTTATTTGTTTTATACCTGTAACATATATAGAGGCAGATTATTGTAATAAAGATATATAAAAGAGTCATCCAAAAATGGTTATGGCTATGGTTCCATAATTTCGGATTAATTGTCTCTAGATGTTCATCTTCCTTAGAGAATTGATGATTCAAATCCTTAATGATTTGAATTTAATCGCTGTTTGAATATCTATGGTCCTTATTTTGGGAAGCATTAGCGGTTGCTCTGGGATGGTTGTCCTTGAATTTATGTAACTCTGGATTGGGGTTTTGAATTTGTATCTGGGCGGAAGATTGATGAGATAAGTTTGGACGGATAAGTTAAGATTAATAAGATAGGACAAGAAAATGAAGGATAAATATAATACACGAAAAAGGTAATGGCTAAGTCCATTTTGAACTGCTGTGGTCTTTGCGTCGTACTGGTTTCAATTCTGTCAAATTCTTCTTTTATTGGTAGTAGTTTGAAAAAGTATATGAAATCGTGTGTACTAGTATGAATCTTTGCTTGTCCCAGGTTGAGGGGAATTAATCCTGGGTTGTCCTTCAGGACCTTGATCTTCTCTTCTTCTCTCATCGTCAGGGTGATCCTGTGCGGACGGTTTAGAATTAGTTTTTGATTTAGGTTGATGTTTTATGTTTTTCTTGTGAACTGTAGTTTTTGATGTTTTTACAGTCACTTCGTTATTTCTTTTTATATGTTTTGCGGAATATCGCGGAAGTAATTTATTTCTGGTAACTGTTTTTCGTGTATAGATTTTTGTGCTTGGTTTATACGTAATAGGGTCTTGTCTCGATTTATTTCTATTTTCAATGACTTTATTTTTATTCTCTTGTATTTGTTGGTTTACTTCCTTATATAATTCCTTTGTTATCTCTCTATGATTTTGGATATAATTGTTCAGTATTACTTTCTGTATTTCAACGTCAAAGGGATCTTTTGCGTCGATATGTCCGTTTAATATGTCGATGGGTCTTAACTTCGTTGCTGAATGTATGGAATTATTGTACCCAATTATAGCGTATAGCATTTGTTCTTTTATCGAGAGCTTTGCTTTGGTGTTCCTTAGGATTCGAAGATGTTCGATTAACGTAGAATGAAATCTCTCAATCATCCCGTTGGATTGCGGATTCTCTGGTGTTGTATAGTGGATTGAGATTTTATGAGAGTCTACAATTTCTTGTATAACTCCATTTTTAAATTCCGTACCATTATCGGCTACTATCATTGTTGGGAGTCCATGATGTGTTATAAAAATCAATAGGGCGTTGAGTACATTGATTGCATTTCCTCCATTTATTGGGTAGGCTTGTCCATACTTCGAAAATGCGTCTATTATGGTTAGAAACTTCTGTCCATCAGCCTGGAATAAATCAATGTGAACTATTTCCAGTGGTTTAGTGGGAGTTGGTGTAACCATAAATTTTGGTTTGGGAGGAAGTCTGTCGTATTTATTTTCTTGACATATATCGCAAAAGTTTATGATATCTTCTATGTCCTTCTTCATATTAGGCCAGTAATATCGTTTCCTTATTTGACTTTCTGTTTCAGCTATTCCTCTATGGTTCGTTTTTCCTTCGTGATAGTTTTTTATAATCTCTTTTTGTTGTTCTTCTAGGTTAACATCTTCCAATAAAAGATTGCACTTTACTAAGTCATATGCGTTGTGTTTAAAAGTTGTCCTGATAATTTCGCAAATTTCTGCAAAAATTTCTTCTTCTGCTTCAAATAAAATTGCATACTTCTTTTTCGGGTTGAGATGTTCCTTAAAAATTTTTATGGTATCAGCTTTTAACTGATCTTTCGACAGCTGGATATGATAACGTCTTTTATTCGGAAAGGTTTGTATAATTGCTGGGGGTCGTGGATTGTAGTTGACGATTTTGACTATAATTTGGTTATTGTAGAAGTTAAGTGGTTTTTCCGAAATAGGTATACCAAGAATTGGGTTTTCTACTGCTGTATGTATTGTTTCATTTCCGTCTTCGTCCATGTTTTGATCTTCGTTTTCAACAATATCTTCTGGGATGTTTGCTGGAATTAATTCTGTTGCTTTTTCTTCTACAATCTCGTCGATTATTCGATCTGCATCTGGATTATTAGTCGTTGACCATCCATCGTCTTCCATGTCTACTAAATCATCGAAGACTTCCTTAATTTGTGAATCGATGTCCTTAGTTTCCTTTGTGTGTATTTCGATTCGAGAGAGTGCGTCCGCATTTGTATTAGCTTTGCCTTTTTTGTAAATTACTTCGTAGTCAAATTCTTCTAATTTTAATCTCCAACGTACTAGTTTGGAGTTGGGTTCCTTTAGGGAGAATAGATATTGCAAAGGACGGTGGTCTGAAAGTATTTTAAATTTTCTTCCAAATAGGTAAGGTCGAAAATACTTAGTTGCCCACACCATTGCTAACATTTCCTTTTCTATTGTGGAGTACTTGGTTTCGGTTTCATTTAGTGTCCTGGAAGCAAAGGCAATTGGTTTATCACTGCCAACTGGTCCTTGAGAAAGTACTGCTGATCTGCTGCTGTACTGCTGCTAAAGTATCCTACTGACTGCGCCAATTATGAAGCAAAAATTTGTTTTGTATATTAGCTGCATTAAGTCTGTCATAATAATGGTTTAGAAGTATTGTAGAAACTTTAATAAATTCATGTAATTCATTTGGATTTCCGTCAAAATTTGGAAGAATGCATAAATTTTTAACGTCAAATTGTGGAACTGCCATATTTCAAAAATTTTCAATATAATATATAGTCAATGGTTAAATAGGTATAGTAATTTTCAATAATCAATATATAAATATATCAATCTTAATCTACTTATTTTCTATCTATTAATCTCTATGTTTATTAATATATAGTATTTATTAAGCTATTCAATTTGTCTAAATCTGACTCTAAAGTCAATCTAAGGACTTAGAGGAGATATTTTTAAATTACTTTAATCTTTGTGTTAATCTATTCAAATCTTTGTTTTATTTATCTTCTAATTTAGCTCTGATTCAATCTAAGGACTCAGAGGAGTCTGATTTATTAAGAATTCTTTCAAAATCTAATCTTCTTAATTCTAAGTAATAATAAAATCGCTTACAGGATAAAGACGATGCCGATGTGCATTCCTTTGCTCCTGAAGGTTTCTTCTAACTTCTAGTTCCCTCGGGTGAACTCTGCAGACGGTTTCCCTGGGGCTGGTTCTTGGAACAGTGGACAAACACTTAAAAGTGACGAGGATCTGTAAAGACTCTTCCACTATCCTACTGACTGCGCCAATTATGAATGTTCTTGGGAAAAACACTTTTTTAAAAACTGAACTTCACAATTAAAACTTTTATTTCGACTTACAAAGATTTTAGTAACAACAATAATAATTTAAATCAGACTATAATTTTAAATCAGACTTTTAATTAATCAGACTTTTAATTAATCAGACTTTTAATTAATCAGACTGAAAAATATTGATTTTAACATGGTGTTTTTATAATTTATTAATTGCTGATCTTGCTGTTCAATACGTCGCAATTTAGTCCAGAATGTTCAAGCGGTAGCCCCGTGTTGGAATCCACGTGGTGGAACTTACTGGATGGTAGCGGTCATTGTACTGTAACTTGCGTGAGACTTGAAGGAAAAAACTCTTCAAAAGTTCTTTGACATTAATAATGTTCTAAGACAGGGGGGCGCGTTGGCGTGTCTCCTCTTTAATATTGCCTTGGAAAAGGCAATCAGACAGTTAAATATTAGAATCAATGGCACTATTTTAAATAGATCGACGCAAATTCTCGCATTAGTTGACGATATAGTTATAGTGGGCAGAAGTGGGCTTTCAAAACCAGAGCGCACATAAAGTAGAGGATGACCACGAAGGAGATGGATTGATGATGTGGAAGAAGACCTACGGATTCTAATGGTCAGAATATGGAGTGAAGTTGCCAGGAATCGACAGGAGTGGCGACTTCTTTGTGAGCAGGCCAAAATCCACTACGGATTGTTGAGCCACTTGTGATGATGATTGAAATCCCCTCTTCAATACGAGTTTATCCATATGTAACACTTGGTATTTTATCTAGTTATGAAGGTATTAAATAAATAAAACTTCTCAGTGTCAAAAAGTTTTGAAGTAATTCAGTAAATATAGAATGCTGTGATTTTGACATTAATTCATAAAACTAGCAATATTTATGAAACGACGTTTATTGAAAAGTTTTGTAAAATAAATTGTATTAAAAACTAAAGCGGACAGTTGTTTAATGTGTTTTTAAAACCTCAATATATATATATATATATATATATATATATATATATATATATATATATATATTATATATATATATATATATATATATATATATATATATATATATATATAATATATATTATATATATAGTTTTCAACGAAAACGAGTGAATTACTGTCTTAATGATGATGGGCTACGGCAACAGAAACAGATCTTATAGTAAAGTGGCCAACTTGTTCAACAATACTTTCACAAACCATTCCCCTAGCCATAAAGCGACGGTACAAAAATATGTAAAGCGCTTTGAGGAAATTGGTTCGAGTAAAAAGATGGCATTCGAACAGATAGACCAATAACTTATAAATTACAATAATACTTTGAAGTTAATGCAGTTTCGTTGAAGATTCACATACTTCCTCAAGCAGAGCTGCACAAATACATGAGTAGGTCATTTTTCATTATTGTTTGCATTACATAACAATTCATTTAAACCCCATAAAATAGACTTGTTGCCAGAATTAACCGTAATATACGGCCGTAGATTACAGTTTAGTGATAGGTATGTTTTTTCCGACAAAGTAATAATAAGCCAAAATTTAGGATATTAGAGTGAGGTAAAATCACACTAGACACGTGAAAACCATACTCAAGACCACAAAAACTAAATGTATGGTCGAGTATGGTGAGTACTCAGTGAATTTTACCGTTTTTAATAGAAGGAATTTTAAAAACCGATAATTATAAAATGCTACTTGGAAATAAAATTGTACCTGCCCTGAAAAACAAGTTTTGAGCCAATTTTAATGAGATATGGTTTGAGCAACGAAGCTCCAGCTTATTTTTATGTAAATGTTCAGCGTTATTTGGATCAGACATTTCCCGGACGATGAATTGGTAGAATAGGTAGTATTGAAGGGCCTTCTCGTTCACCCAATTTAAATCCGAAAGATTATTTTTATTGGGGATAATTGAAAAGTACAATTTATATAACTAAACGAGCGAGTCTTGCACAGCTAAGGCTAAGAATTATCGATAAATCCATATTAATTTCTAGAGAAACATGAAGACATTTAATAGACGCCAATAAAGAGGGGAATAAACATACCAGAAGAAAAATGTGCAAGAACTGCTACAAACAAAATTCTGAAACACACGGGCGAAAATATGCCTTGAATAAAACCAAAAAAATCGACACATATTGACAATTGTTAAAATCAGCCACATTTTTGTATAGATTGTTTAGGTGAGGTTCACGCATAATTTTTTATGTACATTGTATGTAGAGCTTCTAAATACATTTTACTAAAAATTAGTTTTTTTTATTTTTATCACTTCCTATCAAATAACTGGAGCCACGAGGTACTATTTTCAAATAATTTAATGGGCTATTCTTACAGTTTATATTCTAGGACACGTGGATCTTTTCTTATTTTATGGTGCCTATCCGTTACGGTCCGAAGTAGGTTGTATGGTTGTTCATTGCGCATTATATGGCCCAGGTATTCTAGTTTGCGACGTTTTATGGTTATGACTAGTTCGCGCTCTTTACCCATTCTATGTAGTACTTCTGCGTCTATAGCACCACATCTCAAATGCTTTGAGTCTCTTCAGTGATGCTTCAGTTAAGGTCCATGACTCCACGCCATATAAAAGAACGGAGAATACATAGCATTTAAGTAAAGGAACTTTTATTTCCAATTTTATATCGTGGCTGTTAAAGATTTTTTTCATTTTGACGAAAGCTGATCTTGCCTTCTCGATACTTATCTTAATTTCCGTCGATTGGTCCCACTGTTCATTTAAGTTTGCACCCAGATAACAAAAGTTGGTGATTTGTGTTATAAGTTGTTGGTTAACTAGTAATTGACCAGGTGGTATCCTATTTTTGCTTATAACCATGTTTTTTTATGTTAAAATCAAGCCCAAACCTGCTACTTACTTCTGCCACCCTGGAGACAAGTGTCTGCAGACCTTTAAGACTGTCTGCAAAAATGACAGTATCATCAGCGTATCTTATGTTGTTCAATAGTTCTATTTATAGTTCCGTTTATAAGTATTCCCTCGTCTATGTCCGTTAGCGCTAGGTTCATAATGTGCTCTGAATATGTATTGAACAATAATGGGGAGAATAAGTATACATCCCTATCGCACACCTCTTTTTATCTTTATGTCGTCTGTTAACTGATCCCCAACTCTAACAGCTGCAGTTTGTTCGTAATAGATATTGTTTATTATACGGCGATCTCTGCTGTCTAGACCAATTGAGTTTAATATTTTCATCAGTTCGTCTCTACATCTTTGAAAGAGAACTTGTATTGCGAAAAGTGCCTCTCGAGTACCCAATGCATCCCTGAAGCCGAATTGTGTGTTTGTCATAATATGTTCTTCACACTTTTTAATATATTCTTTTATGTATAATTTTTAAAAAAGTTTTCAGGAGATGGCTCATAAGGCTTATTATTCGATAATCTTCACATTTTTTGGCATTGGGTTTTTTAGGGATTGTTATAAAAGTTGATCTTAGCCACTGTTGGGGTATTTTTCCACTTTGGTATATATTGTTGAAGATCAAGGTAAGTCTTTTTACTTCGTCTTTATCCAAGGATCTTTTAGTCTGAAATATTAGACATTATTATGAACCAGCAGCCTAAAAGGTGTTGGTCCCATGGGACTAACGTGGCAAGGAACGTGTTAAGCAACAAACTAACAAAAATAACTTTGTAAACTCTCATTTTAAAGGATTTTCTATTGGTTTTTAGTAAAATTGTATCACTTTTTTATAATTTAGTTGTTTTGCCCTTTAGTATTTAAAATTACATAGCGATCTTGTATTGTTTATATATTGTTAAGGGGTAAAAAATGACGTTTACACTTATGTACTGTGTTTACAATACATATTGTTATCACCAAATTTATCAAAAGCAGTTGTTAGATACCTGTATCAACAAATGTCACGGAAAAATCCTTAGTTCTCTGGTCTAGTATAATATAACTAATTTGTAGTAGAGGCATATTTCTATAAACCGATTTAATAGAATGTAATTGTACCGCAAAATATGTCTGTTTAATTAATAAGATTATGTTTATCACTTAACTGTATTTTAGTTATTTCAGAACATGAATCATTCGGTAAAATCCTGTTTATTTTGATATGATAACATAATACCAAGTTAATCTAAGTTTAATTTGTTAAATATATAAATTACAAGAAAAATAAAGTAATAGTTTTATTTAATGATAACCCAAGCGAATAGGTTGATCAAATAAAATCTATGTTTTATACTGATATTGCTTGCTATTTTTAGTATGAATTTTACAAATTGCTTAAACAGCTAGAGCAGGCTATTAAAAATTTGCAATAAAAAATTACTTGGAATTTACCTATCGTTAGTTACTGCCATTGAACTAGTCATAGAATCAATAACATATTTTACAAACTTCGGCTTATAGGCCAGTAAATAAAAGTGAAATACGGCAATACTCTGTAATTTTCCGGGCAACTACCGAATTTCATGAAAATTTCTCCGTACCCCCCACTTCACTTTTGGATTGTGCCGTTGGTTGCTTTTTATTTTTTAAGGGTGAAAACTACCCCTAAAAAAATGGTCTTATTGTAAATTAAAGCGGATAATTGATTCAAAACATCTTTTAATGAAGTGAATAAAGATCAATTAACATTAAACAATATAATTTTATCACAGTTTAACCCCTAAATCTTACCCACTAGATTAGTTATAATTAAAACAATGTCATTGAATACATTGTCTCCACTGATTTGCACGGAAATTTGGATTTAGGTTATACTTACCGTCCACTTCAAAATTACACTTGTACCATTGCACAGAGTGGTATTTTACATAAAAAGCTGGCCAAAACCAAAATTTCAAAAACTAGCATTTCGGTCCGATTCTTGTCCCTAAAGCAGGTAGTTATATGTGACGTTATCTGCCACTATCGCCTCCCCAAATAATCTAGTCAAACAAATTTGACACCTGTCATTTCGTAACACGTTTTGGCTGCATTTAGTTTTGAGATTCTACTACACTTTTTTACGATTTGCGATTTCTTTATTTTTATAATTCAAGTTAGTTAGTTACTCTCTACTCATCGATACTGCATATCAGCTGTTTCATAATAAAGTTTAGCTATTTTCATAAATAGCTTTCAAAGTTTTCACAAGTTTTTTAGCTGAGTAGCTGAGATAATTTTAAACAAAAATGTTTTTAAGCATTTTTTGTGTAGAATAAACTGTTCTCTTAGAAACAACGGTTGAAGCGACCGTCGATTTTGCATGTTATATGTTATTAACGTTGAATAAAATTTGTATATGCTCGACGGTAAAAATTCGATATCTTTTGAATCAAGTGACCTATCGACAAAAATCAAGATGCGCTTTAAAGATAAAGAGTTCAGCTTTCGTATTTAGTTTTTGTATTTTGCCACAAATAAACTCAGATTTTATACAGGTGATAAATAAAAAACGTGGGGCGATTTTTTATGAGTCTCACGAGATCAATACAATCTACTCCTTTTAATAACTAGCCACTATGAAGTTTTGATTACTACATTCATCATAAAAAATCCTTATCAACAGTTTTGTTTAAAATTATTTCAGCTATATTTTTTATTTGAAACATTTTTTTCTGCGGTGTACAGATTCTCAGTAAATCGATTTTTAGGATAGTTTGGGAAGATAATTCTCCGACGCGATATAGGTGCACGGCACTATAGGAAGTCTCACCTTTTATAAAACCAGTCTCATTGTCAACACCAACAATTATTAGCCTTTGTCCCTTAGAAACAGATTATCAATGACCTGCGCTTTCATTAGCCCAATTATATTCTTTAGCATTTAGCAACTATATTGCAAATAGGTTTCATTGGTAAAGAAGAGTGTCTTGTTTTCGGCTCGGCTTTTTTAATTGTACGTAAATAATGTAGTACCAATTTTTGTATATGGTGGTTTTCCATTAAAATGTGACGATTGGTTCTGGTTTTTTCCAACGAAAACCTAAATTGTGAATATCTTTTCTTAAAGATTCAATATTCGGAATAACTACATTGTTCAATAAATGATCTACTGTTGCTTCTATTTTCTCCGTTATTGGACTGCGTCCCTGCGCACTCAAAACTCTTCACTTGTATTCTCAATAATATGGGGCAGAAACTTGAACTCTTGAAGAGTGCATATCTTGGAGAGCTCATCGGACAAACGTTTCTATTCTTAACCAACCTGACATTAAAAAAAGGCTGTCCACAACATATCTGCAGCGAATTCTACAGTTCTTTGGTCACGTGGTTCGCAGGGGGACGATAATTTAGAGAGATTAATTGTTTCTGGAAACGTTCCAGGGAGAAGACCAAGAGAAAGATCACCAACCAGATGGTCTGACTAAATTCAAAATTCAGCGGGCCACTCATTCGGCGAAACTCTTAGAACAGCTGAAGATTAAGACCAATTTAAAAAAATTTGTTAGGAGTATTGGTGAAAATCATGAAACGACAAGAAAAAGAGAGCCCCAGAAATTTCTACCTGATATTTTTTATTTTAATAAAACGTATATTCTGAGTAATTAAGATATTTATCAATAGGAAACGCATTAATGAACTTGATTTAAATATGAGTACTTAAATTTTATGATTATTTTGATAATATATAATTCGGAAAACATTATCAGAGATCTTGTGTACCATAGACGTTCATTGTTTTAGTAATATTAATATGAATTGGATTACAAAAAGACAATTTAATTATTCAATTCCCAAGAAGAAAGGTTTTTTATCATTTTCTAAAATACTTACCTACAGAGTACAAAATTCTTTGAAATGCTACACATTGTGCCATAACTCGATTGTTTTCTCAAGTGATGAACGAAATCGTATAAGATGTTTTGAACGCATAATTTTGTATTTTTTTTTGACTTGAAGTATTAAATTTCCCGTTCGTTTTAATTATTTTGTGTCAATACCCTGTGTTCTAAGTTACTGACGTACCTATGTAACAAAAGTTTTCGGAAAAAACTTATTGTCTTAATGATAATAAGTCATGAATAACTTTGCATATAATCGCAGAAATGACAAAATATAAGAGAAAACATAAAAACGGTAACAAAAGAATGTCTAGAAAAACCAACAAAAAGCATATTAACAATATTAACAAGACCAGAAGATGAGAATAGAGAAACTTCCCATATAATTAGAATCACAACACCGGTTATTCTAGGCAGTTCTATAAGGAATTAAAAACACTAAAGGGCAATAAGGTAAATAGTCCGGGATTCATAAAAGATGATAGAGGACAACTTCTTACGGAGAATACGAGCATAAGCCGACAATGGAGAGTTTTTCAAACAATAGTTAAATACTGACAAGTCAATAACAACATACGAAAAAAAAAGTATCACTCAGCAGAACCCGAAATAGCGTTACCAGCGCTTGAGGAAGTAAGGGCAACACTATTGGCACTAAGAAAAAACAAAGCTCCGGGCCCAGATGGGATCTCCGCATCCATGCTGAACTGATTAAGAAAGGAGAACAACTTCATGTACAAATATATCACCTTATAAATGAAATATGGCAAAGAGAAGAAATGTCGACAGAACGGCCTGAAAGCGACATAGTGCCCGTCTACAAAAAGGGAGATAACCATGTAAGAATTATAGAGGAATATTCATAAAACCTATAACGTTATGTCGATTATTCTACTGAGAAAATTAATTCTGTACCCAGAAGAAATAATAGGTGATTATTAGTGTAGCTTCCGACCGGGAAGATCAACAATAGACCAGATCGTTATCTTCGCGAAATTTTAGAAAAGAGTTGGAAATACACAAAGACGTACCTACATAAATTGTTTGTAGTTTTTAAACAAAAGTATTACTCTGTAAACAGAGGGAGGGAAAATATGAGTAGGTACCCAGGAAGCTGGTAGGATTAGCCCAGATGTGTGTACAGAATTCTTGTGCACGTAGCAGAAGTGGCAGCAGTACATCAAAGTTTCAAATCGAACCGATTTGAAGACAAGGCGATCCAATTTCTCCTTTAATCCACTTTTCTCCGATTATTCAACTTCGCTTTAGACATGGGCCTTGGAGGAGAGTGAGCCTAGCTCCAAATAATAAAATTGTCAACTGTATCAACCACTTCGTACCCATATCAGGAGTGCTCCTACTTCATATAAACACAACTCCCATAAGAATTAACGTCATTAAAGTATAATGCTCCTACAGCCGACACCCTCGAAGAAATTATTGACACGTTTTATAACGACCTCACTAATATTGTCTTCTTCTTGACGTGCCTGTCCGTGACGAATATTAAGATCATCATGGTAATCTTTAATATTGAAAAAAAAAAAGGAAAATGGCAAAGGACAATGTGGAGTTTCTGTAGGACTCTTTGACCTTCTTATGGTACCATCTTTTATTGAAGGTTGGCAACAATCTCAGCGAAGTAATATCTCGCTGAGATTCGCGATCAGCGATCAGCTCGAAACAGTAAATGAGAGTCCAAATTCTTATATTTTTCAACCAGGAATCTTTATGTCTTCCCAGTCCCCTCTTATCTTCTATTTTACCTTCGATTATTAATTTTAAAAGCTTTACTGTTGCTTTTGGCATGGCCAAGGTAAGCAATTTTTCCCTTTTTAATTAAGACATCAATTCTGTTTTTTTATTAAGCCTTTGGAAAACCTCCACATTGCAAAGATGATCCGTCCAGGGTATTTTCAAGAGTCTTCTGTAAATCCACATTTGAAAAGCTATCAGCAGCAAAACGCAAAACTTTTTAAATCGAAATAGGTGAATTTAATAGTACCTTCCTCGTAAAAAGTACCATTTTCTTATAGTTATTGCTTGTAGGTATGCTGAAAAATGATTACCGATGTTTCTAAAATATTCCAGTCTACATCATTGCTTACCATGAGGGATCTTAAACATTTTTTCAAACTGCAATGAAAAGCATTACGGAGACTCAGCAAAGCGATGGAATATTTTTAATTAAGCCTTTAACGAAAACCCTACAGCATCTACGTCAAAAGAAGCTAGTCGCCTAACATCACAAGATGTTTTAAGGGATGAAGAAGCAGACGATAACAAAACTGAAAAATTCTGTTTGGAAGAATATAGATTTCGATTCACTTATATTTCGATATATATCTAAATATTTTGTATTTTTTGTAGAGCACACAGAATTTTTTGTAAAACTACAAAAATCCTCATCACACTTCAAAATCAATTTTTTTGAAAACTAAGAATTTTAAACCAGCCTTACAGACCTTATTTTTGTAATACCTAACTCCCTTAGGATTGGTGTTTTTTTTTAAATAAAGATTTTTTCGGGCATTACACAAAATGTGAATTTTCCACGAAAAATGAATTGGTTTTTCATATTCCACGTTGAAAATTTCAATTTTGGCGTTTGAAGAAGAAGAAGAACCAACTTTCAATAAGCTATTTCTCCGCTTGTATTGTCTCCGCGCCTACAGACACCATAAAGCCACCATTCTTTTTGTTCGTTTTTTATAAGAATGACTTTTTTGATAAAATACATACTTTTTGAGTAATTTGAAAAAAAACCGTTCGTAAAAGTATTTTTTTTTTTGTTAAAAAATTGACATTTTCACTTGCAAATAAGTCGAAAAGTATTGATTTTCAAAAAAAAAAAAACGTATAGGACAAAAGTTGCTTAAAATTGGTTAATATATTCAGTTCCGGTGCTATTTTTAATAAAAAAATGTTTACTCCCGAGTAGGGGTGGCATCCCCCAGGATAAAAGCAGCTTAAGGCAAAGGGTCAACTTTGAAGTTGAGAGTTGGAGTAAATCGGTGCAGGTTCGAGAAATTATATGGGACAATGGTCATTGACTGGACTAAAATTGTTTCTGGTTTACTTAATATTCCTTTTAATGGTCATGTCGGGTTTTGAATTTAGACAACTGAAATAATCTTTAGGTAAAGGAAAATATTGTAAAGAACTCTGTGAAAGTCGAAAAGCTTTTATTAGAAGATACAAACAACACGGAAAAATTTGTGTTTCACCTGTGACAAATTACTAAGATCACCACATATTCTAGTAAAAGTGGAAAGTCCTCCTTTAGTGCAATAAATTCGTCATAATCAATTTTTAGAGTTGGAGATTATTCATATTGGATATAATTTCTGTAAAAAAGAGTTTCAATGACATAATGCGATTGTAATATGACTTGGGCTTATCTTCTTTCATTACCAGACTTCTTTGGAAAGGATCTTAAGCTCACCATAAATGTTGCTATAGACACTAAAATGTTTTAGCATTATTCAACTCACTGAACCATCACTGAACTACATAATCTTCATCTGGGGAAAATTTATGAATATAATGTATTGATCAGATATATAATTTACAATGTTACAAGATGCATTGTTACACTGAAACATTTATCTAACAATGAAAAAATTAACTATAAAAATTGATAAAACGTGATTCATATGATTTCCGAAGTATCCAGATAAACTTGTTTAAAAGTGGAATTGTGGCTTATTAACAGTAAAAATAGAGAATAAGGTTATGCGTGCAATAACGGACCAACCCACAATCAGATCCATTTGCGGATTCTGGAACAGAGTACTTATCTTCGGATGGAGATTTAGGGATAGTAGGGACGTGGAAAAAGACGATGATACAGAAGAAGATGTCGATAGAGCGGAACCAACGACATCTAGTTATTGTAAGCCTAAAAAGAGTGTCCGCAATCCTGAAAAGTGGAAGAGAAACATAAACATAAGAAAAAAGTGTGATGGACAAGAGTATTATGAGACTAAATCGACTAAAATTGTGCGTTTAAAATCCTTTAAACCATTTGAATGCAAATGTATAGGAAGGTGATCGTTTTTGATTCCAGAAGAAAGGATAGTGGAACTACATAACAATTTCTATACTTTAGAATCCTTCAACTTGCAAACTGCATATTTATTTGCCCTTATTAATGTCGTTAATAAGTTGCTTAGCTAACATTCTGAATCCAGAATCTAAGAGGGAAAAAAACAGGCTTTACTTTTTACCCAGTCAGGAAGGTGTTCAAACCATTTTTTCAAGCGGTATTTCAAGTTTCTGCTGGTAGATTAGACAGACTGCTCAAACGTAAGTCCATAGGAACACCACCACCTTTTGATAAACGTGGCAAACATCCACCGCACAATAAAACATCCGACGCAAAAAAAAATGGAACTAGACGAATTCATTGAAAAATTTCCATGGTACGAGTCTCATTATGGCCGGGGAAAAGCCACCATGTTATATAAAAGCCGTTATTTAAAGGTGAAACACAGAATCCTCTATGTTATTTTATTTTCCGAGAAAGGTTCAACAAGGAATATAATTTACACTTTCATCCACCAATTACTGGCTCTTGTAAGAAGTGTGATTTATTTGAAGTCAAAATAAACGCAGCCAATAGTGAAGCAAGTAAATAACTCAAAACTGAAAAAGAACTTCATCAAAAGAAAGCAAAGAGTGCTAGAGATTCTTTAAAAAGAGACACCGAAATGGCAAAAAAACGGGAACGCGTCGGTCATGTTTCGATCTAATATAGACTTTACTTACACCTGTGCTTACCGCAGGAATTTGTTACTACAAGCGGCAATTATGGACCTACTGCTTCAATATCCATGAAATGGGAACTAACCACTCATTTATGTTTGTGTGGGATGAAACCGTCGCCTCTACTCAATAGGTAGGATCCTGCATTTTATTTTTACATAAAATTTTTTCGTAAAATCGAAACGACGTATGTATTCTGACCAATGTGTCGGTCAGAATCCTAATATTACAATGTCATTATTATGGAATTATTTAACTACATCTCCAGATTTTACCGTGGAAGAAATAGACCACAAGTTTCTGGTAAGTGGTCATTCTTACTTGCCACCTGACCAAGATTTTGGTATAATAGAAAAAGAAAAGAAATTCCATCTACATGTATTTATACCTCAAGACTGGTATACAATGATAAAGCACGCTAGAAATAAAAATCCGTTCACAATAATAAACATGGACGAATCACTTTTTCTGAATTAGAAACCAAGGTAGAGTGGTTTAAAATTCAATGGTTAAGGTTTAGGAAAGACTTTCCCAATACCCTTCAATATAAGTATTCGAACAATGAAGATGTATATTTTGAAACAGTGTATCTTAATAAAAAGAACTCTGTTTCCAAGAATACAATAAAATTGCCACGTCTGTATCCAAATGGTAATACCATTAATGAAGCCACTAAATAAGACCTTCTTCAGTTAATGGAATTGATACCCCCTATACACCATGAATTTTATAAAAACCTGAGATCTTCAGCTCAAGCAGCCGGGGGTGAAGTAATTGCCCCATTTGAGGACAAAGAGGATTAGACATTCTAACTTCTGATGTTTTTATAAACATTATGTGGTAATAAAGTCTTTGATGCAATATCGAGTGTATTATTTTGTAGGATAACCTATTCACTAACTAAAAATATTTTTAAAGGGAAAGTGGACCAACCCACATTAAAAAATCGAATATAAGTGTTCATCCAAAATGTTTGATCAAATCTATCAAATAAGTAATATCTAACATATTCATTCAAACCCAAAAATTTTCTTAAACAAGGTTATAGTGGATCCCTAATTTTCACTTTTTTTTCAAACCCATTTTCTAACACTTATTATTATTGGGGTTAGTCTGTTATTGCACTCATAGCCTCAATTGTATTGATATTGATGCCGCAAGAGAATAGCTCCACAATAAGATAAAATGTATTACAGTGGAACCTCGATTATCCGTCTCTCTATTAACCGTCAGGGTCCATACATAAGTTATATTACCGACATAAATAAAAATTTAGTCATCAATTCATTTTGTTTGAGCAGTGCGGATAAGTTAAACGAAAATCGTTGAAATGTGTACGTGAAGTTATGCCACCACCGCATTTTTTTATGTAAATAATTATTGTTCTTATTCAGGGCTCTGTCTTAAACTTCAATTTAAATAGGTAATGATAAGTGATACCGTTCTTTTAGAGTTTCATTTTTAAAATCGCAAGCCGAAAATAAAAACGCAGAGCACAATAATTATTACAGTCAATATCTGTGTGTCAACATAATTCAGTTTGATTCAAATTTGAACTTGTCGAATTTCAAAGTCGCATTGAGCAAAAAGTATGATGTTCCGAGAACGACAATCAATGATTTAAAGAAAAATGCTGATGGAATTGAAAAGTATGCTTCGCAAATGAAATCGTTGTATGGCCGGATGAAACATAGACAATGAAAAAAAGCCACAAATGAATCACTCGACACGGCACTCTGTATTTGTGGTTCGTTCAAAAAAGAAGCGAAGGTGTTCCTTTGTCTGGACCAATTGTTGCCGGAAAAGCGTTGTTTTTCAACATGAAATTGAATGGCGATCCTTCATTCAAAGGAAGCAGCGGTTAGTTGGAAAAGTTAAAAAATCGCCACGATATACGGGAACTGAAAATCGAAGGTGAAAAATAGAGCGCCGCAAATATTGAAGTCGTTGACGAATATAAAAGAAAGCTTCAAGATATGATCGATGAGACACGCGACAACGTGTTTTCCGTTAACTACTACGCACAACATAATGCATGGATGTCCCAGGAAATATTCGCTGACTGGTTCAAAAAGGTGTGTACTGCAAACCAAAATTTGTTTATCTATTTTTCTAACATCTTGTTTTTTAAGTTTTTATACCGGACGTTCGACAATACTTGCAAGCAAAAAATTTGCCACCAAAGGCGATTCTCATTTTGGACAATGCACCTGGCGAAGTGACGATGAAAATATCACATGCTCTTTTCTGCCTGCGAATACAACATCATTGATACAGCCAATGGATCAATCGGTCATTAAAACATTCAAAGAAGATACAGAAAATAATTTATTCAAAACCTAGTTATGGAAGAGGAATATTCTTTGCCAGAATACTGGAAAGCATACAATTTAAAACATGTAGTCGACAATGCTGTGTCAAATTATTGTCAAATAAAACATACAAATAAAATTTGAGAGTTATACTGTGAACTTTTTTTTGTTCTGTTAATTCTTCATCTTTTCGATTATCCGTCATACCTTTGGTCTGGTGCCCTGACGGATAATCGAGGTTCCACTGTACTAGCAAATACATTCAAGTAGAATTAGTTTTGATGAAGATAGAATTGTTATCAGCAAAAAGCCAAAAATAATGGATATTTTAATTAAAATAATATACTGTTTATAATTTGTTCAAATTGTTAACAAATATTTATTAAAATATTGTCTGAGAACTAATTTTCAGAGTATAAATAAAGAGGAAAACTATGAATGTAAAAAATATCAAACTATCTACTAGCACTAGAACCTATTTTTTAAAAAAGAATTGATTTACTTGATCAATTTTGTTAAGAGAATAACAAAGTTATTCTTGTCTAGTTTATGCTGTTAGCTTATTTATCTATATTTTCATATATTTTATGACACTATAAATCACCAATTGTAAACACTATTATCAAAATCTAAAAACTATATGATTTACTATCTTCAAACAATTCTCATAGTTAACTTTGACTGATCCTGTATATAGTATACAAGCAATTATAGATCTTCATATTAACATCTGTTTTGGTAACTCCACTTCCATGACTCCAAGGTATTCTTTAGAATGTATAATTTATCTATTAACTGTTTTTTTGATAAAATTTACTCTGAAATAGCTATATAAATATTTTTCAAGCCACCAAATTTATAACTGATATAAACTAAGAATGTAAGTCAAAACACATTTCATATAAAAATGATTCACCTAGAAATTGTAACATTATTTATAAGAACTAAATATATTATCTGTATATCAATAAGATGTTATTAAAAATGTTATCTAAACAGATTATTCCTCATTTGATTTTAAAATTATCTGTTGGACTTTTATAAAATATTCCCATTTGGTTTCTTATCAAATAGTAATTTGATTTGTATAACAGAATGGCATTCTTTTTTATTATTCTCAACACAGGTTCCTACATACTGTTTATTACCATTAGAGAGAAATAGTAAGGTTAATAACTTATGATTCCTCACCACAACCTTGAACATTTTGATTTCAAGACTGGACATACCTGTTGCATGACTCATGGATATTTTATCATCTTACAGCCATTTCTAAGAAATTGTAGAACACACAAACTTATAGGAAAACAATTTATTTAATTTTAGAATACATTATATTGAAAAATTTAAAGCTATTACAATAATAGGCAACTGGCATAATACTAGAAATGTTGCCAACAAATAAATATTTTTATTTCAAAATTAATTTTGAGACTTAAAGGACAACAAGTGCTAGTATTCCTACACAAGAGAAGACACCACTGTTAGTCCTTATAGTCCCAGTGCAATAACTGCATCACAAACATTTTTTTTGTGTATCTGTTAGTCAAAAGTATTATTCCACTCATATGCAGTGACTTCTAATCAAAATATAATAAATGTGCTGCAGTCATTGAACTAAATAAAAATCAATGGGTACTCTGAATATCTGTAAAAGATAACTATGATACAGAAAGTATTTTTGAAACAAAATATATTGATCAGGATATAAAATATAAATACTATAAAATGAATCAACATATGCTTGTAAATTAGTACTACAATGATGATCTAAGTGGACGTTCAATAAGTTTTGTGCACATGACACTGATTATATCATTTACCATTGTATAGAACAAGCTTACAAGTTACACACCCCTCACTGGAAGTTCATCAAAAATCGAGACAACTAAGAATATTAAAAAAAAATCAAAATTGTATGTTAATGTATTAAAATTGATAGCAAAATTGCAATGTGCAATACGAAATAGTTTGGTAGGGAGTAAAGAAACAAATTAATCATCTATTCTATATTAAACTCTAAAAAGTAAGTTGCTACATCGTTGTGTTGTTTTAAAATTAAATTTCTGGGTCGTGTAACTCTAAGAACCAATAAACAATGGGTTAAATACATATGAAAATATAACTTAATACTTAAATTTGTCCACAAGGAGAAAGGGAGTTTGAACAAATAGAACTGAAGAGAAAAAGTAGGGGTTTATTTTGTTAGTCAATACATCATGCAGAAGCCCCCTTGAAATTAATTAACACACGTAACGATTATTAATATAAAATATAGAATATGTAGTGGCTCAAAACATTACACAACGGGGCTTCTTCTTCTTTTTAACTTGCAGTGCAGCTCGGGTAGCATTTTCAAAAACCTCTCTTACACCCTCCTTACTTTTAGCAGAACATTCTAGATATGCAAAAGCATTGATTTTCTCTGCCATGGATCTTCCGTCTTGAGGTTTTACTGGTTCTTGTTTCATCTTTTTAAGTTCGTTAATGGTAGTTGGATCGTTACGCAGATCCTTCTTATTGCCTACCAGAATAATTGGCACATTTGGACAAAAGTGTTTTACCTCTGGAGTCCATTTTTCTGGGATGTTTTCTAATGAGTCGGGGGAGTCTACTGAGAAGCACATTAAAATCACATCGGTATCTGGATATGAAAGGGGCCGCAGACGATCATAATCTTCTTGACCTGCGGTATCCCATAAGGCGAGTTCTACCTGCTTTCCATCTACTTCAATATCCGCCACATAGTTTTCGAATACAGTGGGCACGTATACTTCAGGGAACTGATCTTTACTAAATACTATTAAAAGACATGTTTTTCCACATGCTCCGTCACCAACAATCACCAATTTTTTTCTTATTGCAGCCATCGGACCTGCCAAAACACACAAAGTTAACGCCTATTCAACTACGAACGAAAATGGCGGACATTAAATAAATCACGAAGTAAGAGCGGGGATAACAGACAGATAAGGATCAAGCAAAAAAACGTACCTTTTCCGTAGTCCTCCTTATCGGAACAGCAACAAAACATTCAGAGCGTCTCTTCGCAGTGTTACTTCTAAATTAGTTGGCGTTATTCTACCACTTTCTAACAAAATCATACAATTTTAGAAATTAATGGATAAGATAAACAAAACGAGTAAAAAAGTTTAGTACAATTGTCACTTCTCCACGCGTGCGCCATTTACATTTTCCTAAATATAGAATGTTCTATCTTTTTCTATACTACTTTAAATAACTATCGTTCCTTTTCAATGAACTATGAACAGAAACGAGAACAGGAATACAGAAAGCAGTGTATGGAACACAAGAGTTGTTTACATGTCAGACGTATGATGCGTCATCAAATAACAAAACGTCATTTCTAAACAACTGTCCACAGAATAACACAGTTATTCTGTGAACTGGTAACTTTTGACTTCTCTATTCTATGATAATTTCATCGAGTTAGGATAATTTTATCATTTTCATAGCTAACTGAATAGTCTGTGCCGAAATACAATTTTAAGTAATGTACTTGATGAGAGAAGAAAGAAAATATACAGTTTAAATTTTAGGTTATGTTTGTAATTGACCAGCCAGCACAATCAACGAACTGATCACAATACGGCACTGTGATAATAATTGATATTGATATTGGAAATTGTTTGAAAATTACAAAATGGCTAATTCTATGGTACATTGCCAATTATGGATGGGTAGTGTAAGTATAAGTTAGGTCATTAAAAGTGAAAACTTACATTTATACATTTTTAGCTGGAATCTTACATGACAGAAACATTCATCCTTAATGCTTTCCGGAAAATGGGCGAGAGTCCCCTTAGCGTAAAAATAATGCGTAATAAATTTACTGGAGAAGCGGCTGGATACTGTTTTGTACATTTTGCCTCTGATGAAGAAGCTATTGATGCAATGCATAAACTTAATTCTAAACCAATCCCCAATACAAATCCTATGGTTCGATTCAGGCTCAACAATGCCAGTAATTCCGGTAGATCCCTTATTGATAGAGAGTTTTCTGTGTGGGTTGGAGATTTAAGTTCAGATGTAGATGATTATAACTTATATAGGGTATTTTCTTCAAAATACAATACCATCAAGACAGCAAAAGGTAGGACAAAAGATAAATGAAAATATAGATATGTAAATCATTAACCCTTTTGAATGTACATTGATGTATCTTTTTATGTGTTACAAGTAGCATTATTATCGATGTACTTGTTGTATCCCCTTTAGTCTTTTATTCATCCTGTAAACTGTCCAGGCTTGATGTATTGTGTTTCCACACTTTTCATTAGCATTTTATCTGCTAGAATTTTTCTAATGTCTTAGGATCTGACTTATAGGATGCTTTTCTAGGTTTTGAAGTTTTACAATTCTCCTTATATTGAATTTCATAAAAAAAGTGCATTATTTACTGAAAGAGAGCAGATCCTATAACTTCTTGAACTCGAATCAGTGCTACACAGTAGGCTTTTATATTTCCATCATTGTAGTTAATTCAAACAACAAGTCATTATTTTTGTGTAAGGACGATCTGTAGATTCATCATCTATGAGACTAAACTGTTACTAAATTCATTCCTTCTCTATAGCACCAGTTACATTCATAATAATTATAGACTTTAGTTTTTTGCATCCATACTTTGTTAGCACAGTCCAAACATGTTGTCTTTATTAACCACTTCACTATCCAATGAATTATGTATGATTCAAAGAGTGTGGTTATAACACTAATCTGTACATCCATGAATCAAATGTGATCAAGAGTAGGTCTTATTCTATAGGCAGTTTTAAAATAGAACATGATGATATTTATCACACATAAGTATATGAGCATGTTGTAATAATCATCAACTTTAAAAGTACGAAAAAAAAACGGGTGTGGAGAAGTTATACTTCTATACATGCGTTCACCGTTACAAATTTATATGGGAGTCAATCTGCACAATCATTACATATGTAATGCTATAGGTAAGAGAGAGCAGAAAGAGAAACAGAATTAGATATATGGTGCATCGTTTGCTGTATATAAACAACATTTGACCTGTAATAAGAGTATAGTAAATGAAGGATTGAATCAATATTTTGATGAAAATGTATATTTTTATTTTCATATATGTATGAAAGGATTTGAAGGCAAATGAAATTTGAAAAAAAAATTTACACATACTCTGCAGTAAAATTCATTGTTTATTTTGTTATTAATATAAAAATACAATACAATACACTGAATTCAGTATAAATTAAAATGCAATATTCATAAGCATTTAAAAATGACAATATACATAACTTACTTACGCATATGTTTAATTTACCATGATAATAATGTTAATAAAAAAATAATAATAATATTAATAAATATTAAACATATTTACAAAAGGAACTTTTTTATTCTCGAGAGAGAAAGAGAGAGAAGATATATCTTCTGTCTCTCTCTTACCTATATTTTACATATCTAATGATTTTGCCAATTCACTCCCATACAAATTTCCAACGTAGAACGCGCGTATAGAAGTATAACTTAAAAAAATGTTTGTGGAGGATAAAAATAAATCTCTGATTATGTTGTAAGTTTTCATTTTATTTAAAAATTTCGCATTTTTGCATATATTACATATATTTAAATAAGATTAACATGGAGTTTTTAAATATTTCAAAAATAAAAAAGGAAATTCGTATTGAAATTCGAACTCATATATACCAGCGTATGAACAAAACATGCAAAAAATTTTCCAATTAGACATAACAGTAATGAAGGTCACGAACAGCACACAAATAGCGGCACCACAAGATCTGGTGACATACGCACACACTTTTGAAAGGTTCTCGGAGTTTATATATCTTGGAACACAACTAAATATCAGCAACCTAGTAAGCATAGAAATTAAGAGAAAAATATACCTGGCGAACAGAGCTTACTTTGGACTAAAGCAGCTCGTAACATCACTCATAATTAGCAGAAAAACCAAGATACTAATATATGAAACTCTTATTAAACCTGTCCTGACATACTCGTCAGAGACATGGACTATGGTAAAAAGCGACGAAGAACTGCTAGGCCGCTTTGAAAGAAGAATACTTAGGCACATATACGGAGAAGTACAAGAAAGCGGGATATGGCGCAGGCGCTACACTTTTGACTTGTATCAATGCTATGAAAAATGCAACATCGTCCAGTCTATTAAAATTAATAGACTAAGGTGGCTAGGACACCTTGAAAGAATGAACACTGGAGACCCCCAAAGACAGATATTATATCAAGAGCCAGTAGGAACCAGGAAGAGAGGCAGGCCAAGATCTAGATTTAAAACTCAAGTCGAAGATGACTTGAGGAATCTAGTGGTCAGAAATTGGGAAGCCAAGGCGAAAGATAGGGGGGAATGGAGACTAATTCTTAAACATACCAAGACCCACATAGGGTTGTAGAGCCAAAGATGATGATGATGTGGTTTCATTAGGCCTATTCTCGAGTATGGATCAGTTGTATGGTCCCCATCATGCAACTGTTACATTGAACATATTGAAAGGGTCCAAAATAAATTTTTGAGGATAGCAGCTTTTAGGAGTGGATACAGGAAAGAAGAATATGACTATCAGTGGGTAAGAGACAGTATTAATCTACCAACACTTGACTTAAGGAGGACATTGTTAGATTTATGTTTCCTGCAAACAGTCATTAATGCTACTATAGGATGTCCTCTATTGTTAGCACTTATTAGTCTTAAAGTACCCAGTAGAAACAACAGACAATCAGAAATCTTTTCAGTGTTATTTCACCACACTAATTATGGTATCAATGAACCAACTACACGATTGATCAAGAGTGCTAATAGCCTGCCAACAGAATTAAATATTTTTGACTCCAATTAGTTTATTTAAAAAACAACTGACAAAACAACAAAAAGGTATCTTATAATAAGTGATCTCTTTTACATGTCAATACTAGTCTTGATAGCTGTATTGTTATAGCTATATTGTTATAGTTTATTATTCTGAGATGTCTGATATATTAAAAATTTATTGTTTTTAAGGTGTAGCTTTGTTAAAACTTTTGTAAATGGATTTACATGTTACTGTGTAAGCACTTCACTATTATGTAAAAATGGCAGTTTTAAATAGTAAATGTTTGCTTTTAGTTATTTTAGATGCCAGTGGATTTAGTAAAGGATACGGGTTTGTAAGATTTGGAAGTGAAGAGGAAATGAAGAACAGCTTAATATATATGAATGGTTTTATAGGTCTTGGGACAAAAGCTCTGAAAATATGTAATGCTGTGCCGAAACCCAAGGGACTATTACCTGGTTACTCAGGACCTTCAAACCAGAATGACAGTAATGATTTCAGTCAGTATTATGATCCAACAACGTATTGGCAAAACTATGCATCTTGGCAGCCGGTAAATTATTTATTTTATTTTGTAAAATAGTTTTCTAAATTTCGCATTTATGAAATTTTCAGTGTTTTATTAGTATTAAATTAGTAGCATGTTATGACTTGAGGTTACATTCCTAGGGTACATGTTAAGATGCTGTCTATTACAAGATGTTAATGGTAGGAAAGATAATAATAGTAATATCGTATGGCATATTTGCCAAATATATCCTTTCGGATTGTTCTGGCACCAATTGCATCTTTAACCCTGTTTCAAGTAACTAGTGTACATAGTACATACATCTAGTCCAGAGGAACCGATGGCTTTACGTGCCCTTCAACGCACAGAGATATCTACATATCCACAGCGGTTATACTAATACTGATGTGAGCACATCAAAAAAGCTTCGTTTCCCTTTAGTATGTCAGGAAGCCTCCTCCCCACAACAAGAAATAGAAATAACAAATAGGGAAATGAGAACGGCCATAAAAGCAATCAAAAATAAGAAAGTACCGGGACCTGGAGGCATCTCAACTGAGCTTATAAAATACGGATCAAAAAAAATACACCGGATGATACAATGGATATTTTAGAAAGCCATAAATGGAGAACAGCTCCCAAAGGAATGGGCGGAGGCATATATGACATCTATATTTAAGAAAGGAGATAGAAAACGATACGAAAACTACAGAGGAATAAACATAATATCATCAATAGGAAGATTATATGGGAATATACTACGAGAAAAGATAGAGCAAGAGGCAATGTACAAATTAGAAATTCAGACGGAACTCATAGAAGCTACAAAAGCTCTGTATAAAGAAAATAAAGTGTCCATTAAAATGGGAACAAGAATCATAGGGGACTTCACCACAACAAAAGGGCTCCTGCAGGGTTGTTCCACATCTCCAACCCTATTCAAAATATACTTAGAGAAAGCCTTGACTACATGGAAAAGAAAATGCGAAGGCATGGGGGTACCGGTACGGAGCGAATACCTATATACGTTAAGCTTTGCAGACGATCAAGTAGTGATTGCACAAGACCAAGACGACCTCAGCTACATGATGAAGAAACTACATGAAGAATATACCAAGGCTGGCCTAGATATTAACCTCGCAAAACAGAGTACCTATCTACAAGTGAAGAAGATCTACAGATTGATGACAACGTAACAATCAAAGGAAAGGATAAATTCAAATACTTGGGGTTTATAATCACGAAAAAGGCAACAACAGGAAGAAATTACACAAAGATTAGGACAAACAAGAACAGCAATCCGATAACTTAACTCAGTATGGTGGGATAGACACCTAAATATGAAGACAAAAACACAGATTTATAAAACATTAGTGCGAAGTATTATGACATATGGGGCTGAAAATTGGATCATAAACAAGAAAAACAGCAGTAAGCTAGTAGCAACAGAGATGCGAAGATGCTGCAGAGTAACAAGAATGGATAGGAGAAAAGTAATGACGAAATAAAGCAAAGAACATCAAAAGAAACACACATACTAACATATATAGAACAAAAAAGACTAAAGTGGTATGGACATGTAAGAAGAACTAGCGACAGCAGATGGATAAAGAGAATAACGGAATGGAGCTCCATAGGAAGGAGGAAAAGAGGACGACCCCGAAAATCCTGGAGAAACGAAGTAGACGACGCCATGAGTAAGAGAGGCCTAAACGACGGAGAATGGGACAACAGAGAGAGATGGATACGGTTGAGCGAGGGAAGGCAGTGAATACTGTAGAATCCCTGAATATATATATATATAATTATTTTCATGAACACCAGAGATTGTACCAATTACCTTAAAGTAGAGTATCTTTGTTTAGAGTATCTAAACAAAGGATTCAGTTTAAATATTAGTTAATTTTAAGATTTAAAACTATCGTATAAAAATATTACTTTTAACCTATCTATGAAATTATTTTTAACAGGGGTCTTTTTATGATCAATCATCTGAACAACAAGCTGCACGTGACAATTCAAATATGTACTCTGAAAGAAAGGAGGATGATTTGGACTTAATAGGTAAGTTAATATAAAAATATAGATTGTTCTTTATGTGACTGAGGTCTTCCCGCTGTTATTGCCTATATTCAAAGTATATACTGGAATTACACACACCCCACCCCCAATCTTAACCTTGGTTTAGTTTAATCGATGTTCACCAATAGAGTCGTGTAGGATAATTATCAATTATACTGGCTATGTCTATTTGCAGGCGTCTATTTTTAATTATAGTAGTACCGTACATTAAGTTTTAAATTAGATATACACACTATAAATGGCAACAATGCGCGCCGTCGACTTTCCACGAACCTCCGTTGCCCCGTCGCCAATAATTTGTCATACGGTGGTTGTTTAAAGCAATAAGAGTAGATTTTTAATTTATTTTTGTCTGTTTATACGCAACAGAAAAGATTCAAATAATAAAATGGTTTTATGGTGGTAATTCTGGACAACAGTGTGTAGATTTATTTTCTGTTTTTGGAGGGGAGACCAATTCCTTGCGTACAGTCAGTTCATAATATTGTTAAAAATTTTGAGAGTTGTTATTGCCTCAAAAATTGCAGAAAATGTCACGATCAAGAAGTGTCACCATAAAAAGTTGAAGAAAGAGAATACCGGGATACACAAATTTGTGCATCAATCGAGGTAGATTCAACACGTTCAAGTAGAAGCGTTGCTATAGTCAGAATCCAGAAATATAGGCAGTAAATTCTTGGAAGTAATAGTGATGGTTCATTGCTATTGTAGGTCTTCCAATGGCGAACGAAAAATATCATAAGAAGTTACGACAAAGCTACTTGTATTAAATAAATATGTACCTATTTTAATAATGATTATTGTTGACATTTGGGTTATTATATATATTAATATAATATACATGGTGTTTGGTAACGAATGGCCATAACTTAATCTTAGATTCCTGAGATTAAAATAGGCCGATTTAAACTAACTTACTTTAGTACGAAAGTTGATATTAACCAAAATAAAGGGGGTCAAAGTTAAACTTTTATTTTTAAATATTTCGTGATAGGCATGGGATAACAACACGAAATTTGGTAAGCTGGAGTTTTTTGGGACGAGAAATCAAAATTCGCCACTAAAAATGATGAAGGACGCCACATACATCTTTCAGTGCTCGTTTAATACGTTCAATTTTTTTTATCTCCCACTCGACATACTTTTAGAATCAAAACTTTAATTCTCTTAATATTTTCACTTAGAAAAGATATACTACATCGCTGTACAACCCATTACTTTTTATTATTGTTTTATAAATTTGAATTAATTACAATAAATAATAATTTTAGTTTAGAAGGTAATAGTTACACCTCCCTAAAACCGCGATAGTCGGTGAAAGTCGGCTACTCAGGTATTCAGTTGTTTTGCTATCGAAGTAAACAGTCGTGTGATGACGATGAGTAGAATACTATTTTGCTGACGTCACGTTGCCCAGCAACCGTCGATTCTATTCGTCGTTGCTACGCAACGTGACGTCAGCAAAATAGTATTCTAATCATCGTGGCCTCAAAGATTCGAAGGTTGGTTTTCAAATATTCTACCAAGCCTTGAAGCAAATTCTGTCGTTGTTATGGACAATGCGTCATACCACAGTCGACGGTTGGAGCCATCACCAACGACTGCCTGGCGAAAAGGTGAAATAATTAACTGGCTCTCTCAAAAAAATATACTATTCAATGACAACATGTTGAAAGTACAATTATTAAACCTCGCGAGGATACATATACCCGTTTTCAAGAAATATGCAGTCGATGAAATGTGATGAAATGTCTCGTGCAAACAACATAATTGTACATCGCTTCCCTCCTTATCATTGTGAGCTGAACCCTATCGAGCTTATATGGGCTCAAATAAAAAACCAAGTGGCAAGGGAAAACTAGAGTTTTAAAATGGAGGAGGTGAAGTGCTTGTTAGCTACTGCTCTACTGCTACACGTCTGCTCATTATGGTCACCCTTTCAAACCTGACTCTTGAATTCCCTCGACCTCGATCTGTGTACCGGCTTCTATCGTCCCTTACCCCGCGTATCAAGTTGAAGGGACAAGCGGACCGGAATTCTCGTCAAACATGCTTCAAATTATATCGTAAAATAACCTTGACGTACTAATATAAACCAAATATAATCATATTTAACTTCGTAGCCGAATTCTTTCTTGGGGAGTGTGGAATGTGTAAACAAAGACACCAAATTTTATATATAGCCCAAGAGCTTACAAAAAAAATTTTTATTACTTGAATATCGATATTTTTTAAAGGAATTTTCTGCATGCTACAATTTAGTGAAAATTTCATTGTTCATTTCCGCATGATAATCAGCTACTTTCGATTTTGAGCAAAATAATAAACTTGATTCAGAAAAAAATAGTGTGGAAGAACCAGCGTGAACAATTATAAAACGTTTACCTTCATACCCTTCTGGTTTACGTACACTTTTAACACTGTTGTGTTGCCAGGAAATTGTCTTACTTCCCTTTTAGTAAATCTACGTTTCGTCCAAAAAACAAGGTCTATGGGCATATACTCTAAAACTAGAAACCCTTATGTCAATTTAGAGGTTAGGATAGGTATTGTATTACCAGTGAAGGAGTATTGAGGAAAGAAGGTACAGGAAGCAGTATTTTAATATTATTAAATAAAGAAAAGTGATACTTGGGCTATTTGTTGAGAGGTTCACGACATTTCATACCAAAAATTATACTGTAAAGTAAAATATACGGTAAGAAGTAACCTGAACAGGTACTCAAGCGGCTATGATGTCTCTCAGACGCCCCAAGGTAGTCTAGACTAGTGTGAGAGTGCAGAGAACTTGGTAGGCTGGCGGAGCATAACAGTGGAGACTGGTATGGGTGCAGGATCATCCGGTCGTAGGAGTGCCGGCTTTAGAACCGAGTACCGAATCTTAAACTTTTAGGGCTATTTTGATGTATGATAGTAAACTGTTTGCGTTTTAAATTGAGACTTTATTCTTGTCATTGCAAAAATATTTTAAACTATTTCTCTTTTCAGAACACACCATTACTTTGGATATCGACAAAATGAATAGAGAGAAAATGGACGCAGATTGCAATTTGTGGGATGCTTTAGAGAGTTCCAAATGGTTACCGTACGAAATGTTAGAGGTTGCTTGATATAAATAATATAACCTGGTCGTCAAAGAAAAATATCTCGATGAAAAGTAATTTATGTATTTTGAATTTTTGACTTGTACCTTTTGTAGAATCATTTTTCTATTATTTTTAAATACGATGCCCATGTAGGTTGAATAATTAGGAGGGATTGAAATAAAACTAATCTTAACTGATGGCAATTAAAAGTAGTAAGGAAAATAAAACATGTAAAATAAGCAGAACAAAGGGGATTGTGTTTGCGTTGCATTTTAGAGATATATTGGAAAAAATGTATTAACCCCTTCAATACGGTGATGCACCCGTGTGCATCATGCTTGACTGTCCGCTCCGTACGGTGATGCACACGGGTGCATCATGAGTTTGCGTTCGGCATATACGGCGATGCCACCGTCTGCATCATATTTAAGGTATTTTTGTTCTGTCCGAATTACTTTATTCAAATCTAGAGGTGGGGAAACCACGCCCAAAAGTGGGTGACGTCTAGAACGAGATTAGATTTAGTTAGTTTGATTGGTGATCAGGTTGTCTGGCTGTTTGACTATTGGGAAGTGAGGTTATGTGCTGTGTACTACTTACGTTATCAGTTGAGTTTTTGTAGTCAACGAAGTAGGTGTTTATAATGTCTCAGAGCAGAGATTCTGAAAGTGATCAATCCGACCTAGATTTCGATTATGAAGGTTCTGAAGATGATATAAGTTCAGAAAGTGATTATTCAACTACAGACGAGGAGGAAGATGATGAACCAGTACAATTCGGGGATTGGAAAGTTATTTCAAATCCATTTTGCGACCAAAGATATTCTCCAATGAATCGTGTTGAACTGCCTGATGATTTTCACCCTGCTTTAGACATTGATTCTCAAAAATCCGCCAGAGAATGTTTTGAAGCATTTGTTTCAGTTAAAATAGTTAGAAGCCTTTGTGACTGGACCAACGAGCGTGCTAAACTATATTTTGAGGCAAATGAAAATTTGTTTGGCAAAATTTATGGTCTAATATGGAAGGATGTTTCTGTAGAAGAAATGTATGTTTTTATTTGTTTTTTATTATTGATGGGGGTAACTCATTTACCTAAAATGCATGACTATTGGCGAAAATCCTTCCTATTAGGAGGACCACCGGTGTTTTCTGGAAAAATTATGAGTAGAGACAGGTGAGTAATGTAGATTTTATTTTTATGCCATAGATGTTTATTTTTGTTTCTTGTAGGTTTTTCGCAACTCTAAAGTTTTTGAGATTCGGTCCTCCAGGCTCTGTACAAAAATCAAGACCACTGACGCGTTTAGCTGTTTTTTTCGCACTGTTACGTGAAAATACCACACTTCTAATTGACGTAGGTGAAACATGCGCAATTGATGAATGTCTCATGCTATACAAAGGCCGGTTGCATTTCAAGCAATATATTAAAACAAAAAGGTCCAGATTTGGAATAAAATTATTTTGCTTATGCCCCTGCGATCCAAAAATGAGAGGTTATACATTCAATTTCGGACTGTATATTGGGAAAGATATATATGATGTATCTTATATAACAGGCACAGCATCATTATCAATGACTGAGCGAATAGTTGTTTTCCTGATGCGAAATCTATTGGAAGAAGGTCGTGAAGTAATCCTGGATAGCTGGTATTTGTCTGTCCGCTTGGCTCAATTTTTATTATCAAAAAATACTTTTGTAACAGGCACTATAAATATTAGACGAGGACTGCCGCAAGAAATTTCAGGACTTCCACTAGATAAGTATCAGTCGTGTTTTTTAAGAAATAAGGATATGCTAGTTGTAAGATTTCGCGATAAAAGAGATGTCTATGTTTTGACTACAAAACTTACTGCTGATTTCCAAGAAAAACAAAGATATGAAACTTCAACAAAGTGCAGAGTGTCTTACAAAAAGCCTGCTCATATAGAGCATTATAACATGAACATGGGTGCAGTAGATATGATTGATCAAGAAATCGAGCCATATAATGCTGCCAGAAAGAACTACACCTGGTTCAAAAAAGTAGGAGTACACCTACTTCAAAGAATGGTGTTGAACGCTAGAGTAATCTACCAAAACGCCTCAAATAAACAAATTCCCTTTGTGGATTTTACACAAAAATTGTGCGACGAATTACTGTCTCATTACAATCCACATTATTCTGAATATCGCGAGTCTTTCAATAATATGCATAGAAAGAAGACTTCAAAACCCCAGAAGAAATTGAAAGTGGAACATAACTTGATTAGACTTGCTAAAGATAAACAAAAAAGGCGAAGGTGTTTTGTTTGTTATAACATTGTTAAAAATAAAAATAAATATACGTTTCTTTTTTGTTCCGGCTGTGATGTAGCATTGTGTTCCAAAGAACATTTTGACCAGTACCACGATAAATAAAATTGTTCTCGTGGTATAGAAATATTTCAATAGAATTTGTTGTTTATTTTTTTTTCCCAAATCCCTATATTTTTTAATAATTTTTGTTTAAAATGGTATTTTATAGATAACATTTAATAATAAAATAGTAAATAATAATTTAATAAAAATAGTTTTTATTTCTAAAATTAATGTTATCCTTACATTAACTATAATTAGTTGTAGTGTGATACTGTATTTTAACCGATAACGGTCAGCGCGCGAAGCCATTCGGTAAGCGCTCGAATCCGTATATAGGAGCCGACTTGCCGAATGACGGTCCGGCACGAAGGGGTTAATCTTCAAATCTAATTAGCTTAAAGTGCTTGTTAGGTGTATACGGTACCCTGGAGAAGCTTATAATTTAGAAAATCTAATTTTACACTTGTGGTTCGTAGAAGTCGCCAGAAAATATATAAACAATTTAGTACTTCTCTTGATTTTTGCTTAAATAGTTAAGTGCATGGATCGACAAAAGTTTTCAACATGCTTTTACTGCATCAAAGTGACAAGCAAAAATGAAAGAATAGTTTAATTGACTTTGTTATAAAAGTTTGCTTTATCGTATCACGCAAGGTTCGTAATTGTAATGTTCATGTATAACACGCCTATCCTATAGAATAAAATCAACGGAATTCATTTAACTTACATCGGCACCGTGAATTGACTTCATATTAAAACGACTACTTTTCTGATGTATGTGTATAATTTATATTTAGAGTATTTTGATAGATAATGTAATATTGGTATTTTATGTAATAAAAGTTCTTTCATGCGATTAAAACTGTTTTTTTTTGTATTATTTTATGCATTAGATCTATTATATAACCATTAAAAAAGTTATCACATTTCATTCAACAGCACATCTCTCACCATCCAAGAGTAAGAGTAGTTCAAGTCGATATATAAAAATGACCAATAAAGAAACCAAGTTGAGAAGAAATAATACAGCAAATATGATTACAACCGTAGAGTATAACCGCTATCAGTAGAATGAAGTCCTGTCATACATGTTATCTGTAGTAAAATTCACACTGAGAGTGCAGTACGGCTAAGATAGGGCAATGCTTTTCTTATGGAGAATAAACGCACATGATTGTCGGCTGTTAAATGCTCACTCAAGAGTGTCGCCCAGGACCGTCTTGGATAAAATGCATCTCCCGGCAGTACGAGTATATTTTATATTATGTATAAATAGCTTGGAAAGTACTAATAGCTTTGGAAAGAATTCAGAGCATTCTATAAGAAAGTTAACATCAACAGAAAAGAATTTAAGGCAATCACAAGACAATGCAGAAGTCAGAATGGCGACCTATTAACAAGGAAAGATATATTGAATATATTGGTGGAATACTTTAAACAGGCACTTAATATAGAGTAAGAAGAAGAAAACCTGGAAGACGAAAGAAATGAGGTACAGGGAAAAGACGGAAGGAAAGACGAACCACCAACCATTCTTGAAGTTAAAGATGCAGTTAAAAAGCTAGCTAGAAACAAATCACCCGGAATAGATAATCTCCCAGCTGAAATATATAAAGGTGGTCAGGATACCATATTGGCATTACAGCAGCTTATAAAAGAAATATGGACACAGAAATCCCTCCCCAATAATTGGAATACTTTGCACCATACACAAAAAAGGAGATATTTTTGAATGCTCTAACCACAGAGGAATTACGCTTCTAAATGCAGCGTACAAATCAGCCTAAGACTCTGTGAATAGAAATGTTCAAAGCAATAAAAGAGCAGGGAATATCAAATTAGTTAAATTTAACAAAACTAACTTGAAAAAGTTGAACGTGAGTACGAATTCAGGGGAAACTGTTTGAACCTTTTAAAACAAATAACGGACTGCGCCAAGGAGACCCTCTCTCCTGTATACTGTTCAATCTGGCTCTGGAAAAAGTAATACGTATGTCACAATTCACCACTGCTTCAATATATAATAAATCAGTGCAAATCCTGGCATATACTGATGATATCAATATTGTTGGGAGAACGAAAAACGCTGTGCGAGAGGCGTATATAGCATTAAAAGAATCAGCTGCAAAAATGGGTTTAATAATAAACACCAACAAAATGAAGTATATGAAAATAAGCACGCAACCACAAATCCTACGACCACTTGTTATAGAAAACGACGTCATCGAAGCAGTGAACGAATTTGTATACCTAAGAGCGCCGTTTAACAATGAAAATAATACTACCGCAGAATTTGCACGGCCAACAGATGCTATTTTGGGATCAATCTCTTCGTTAAAACCACAAATATATCGAGAAATAATAAAACTACAAAACAATAACACACCCAGTCCTAACATATGGTTCAGACCAGAGATATGTAAAAAGAGGGGATATGACACAAACGATATTTCTGGGACCACTTAATTTGACACTATGTACTATCCAATATGGCGACGGACAGGTCCATAATATTATAATTATAATATTAAAGCCACGCTAAAGTCACTTTGAACTAATATAAAAAATCACACAAAAAAGTTTAAAATATTTATGAAATGAAATTTTTCATTCACCACTATTTGAAATTAACACTTTGACAGAAAGTACTATCAATATGGCGGAAGTGAACCCATCTACTTCACCGTATGTCATATCCCCTCCCTTACATATCTCTGGTTCAGACACATGAACTCGTAACAAAAAGTAATGAAAACATGTTAGGATGTTTCGAAAGAAAAGTACTAAGGCGAAACTATGGAGCAGTGAATGACATGGGAGTGTGGAGAAAACGATACAGCTTCGAACTTTATAGAATATACCAAAAACCAGATATCGTAAAACATATTAAGATAAGACGTCTGAGGTGGATAGGGTATGTAATGCGGATGGAACAAAATGACCCAGCTAGAAAAACGCTCCTTCATAGACCCATTGGTCAGAGAAGAGGAAGACCCAGAACAAGGTTGCTTGATAACAACGATGAAGACATGAGAAATTTGGGAATACGGTATGCGGAGGAAGGCGATGGATAGGGACGACTGGAGAAAAATTCTTGAGGAGGCTAGGACCTACGCAGGTTGTAAAGCCAGGTTTCCTTCCTGGCACACAGCGCGTTGTTATGGCCAAGAAAAATGATGGAGACTATCACGATGAAATGGGTGCCGCAACAATTTTTAGACGTGGTTGAAAATGACCAAATACCAAATTTACCAAATAATGGTCGCAGGAATGTCATTGTAATGGACCGTGCATTGTATCACTCCCGTAAAGAAAGCTTTCCTAACAATTCCTCAAATAAAGCTGCAATCAAGGAATTTTTCAAGCTCAATTATCATTGCGAATTAAATCCTATAGAAATGACTGAGTTAAGCGATATGTAGCTACCGATAATACCACTTTTTAAAACGAAGAGGTCCGCCAGTTGATCGACGACGGTTTCGCACGCATAATACAGCAAAATTGTGTCACTCATGTCGTTAGAAAATGAAAACTGAAATGTGGACCGCGGACAACCTGCAAGACCAATTGCTTATACACGCGAACACAGGGGAGAGTAGCGAAAGCGAATCCGACATCTCGCATGTAGAGGGAGACAATAGTTTAATTAGATATCTGTGAGTAACCTCGATTTTTCTGTAACCAATGCATTCATCAGTCCAATCAGAGGTACAAGCTTTTTGGGCTATGCCAGTGCTATGAAAATGTTACATTGTCAAGAAAAAAATTACAGCAAAGCAAATAGCTGTAGGTTTTCATGGAATTGTTATCAGATACCCCTCATATCTCATATACCTTTTAGAGCTTTTAAATACCTGCATAAGATTGTTTTCAGCTTTTGTTCTTCGTATGGTACATAATAAATGAAGAAACTAAAGGATCACAAAGCAAATTAAGTTAATTTTTATTTCGATCCAACATTATATTAATAAAGTATGTGGAATAACAAAAAATTTTATTTTTGGGAAAAAAGGTTATGATAAATCAAAACTCGTAATAAATAAATGGTTCTGTCTTTTGTATACATATCATTATATAAAAGTCTTAGTAAAAATAAATACGTACAATAATTAATGAAATTACCAACACAATCAGAAGTTTACAACCTTTTGTAACTATTCAGCGGACATTTCAACAGTGTTCAAAAGAACTTGGCGAAGATGCTGATCAGCATCTTCACCAATTTCTTTTGAACACATACCATCATTATTTACTCTAAAAACTATCTCAGTATTTATCGGTAAGTCACTTTGTTGTGTATCTAAAACGATATAATTGTCTTGGATGCCGGAATCATCCAATACGGACGACTCTGTTGCTAAAACTTTAAAGTTTTCGGTACGTTTATCACTGTTAGCTACACATATTTGGGTATTACTCTCATGTAGGTTTTCACTTCTTTCGTCCCCTATAAAGCAAACAGAATCAGGTATTGTAGATTGTGTTGGATTATCCAAGATTATTGGCTCTGTTGCTATAATTTTTATATTTTCGGAAGATGCATCTATGTTTTCATATCCTATGCTTGTTTGAAGGTCATTATCATGCAATATCCTTGTGGGACTGGAGACCTCATATTTCAAGTCATTTTCGACAGTATCATTGTCTACTCTACTCCTGAGATTTGTCACACTGGCATCTGCAGGTATAGTTATATTTTGTTCCGAAATCACATTTTCTACAGTATCATTGTCTACTATACTCCTGAGATTTGTCACACTGGCATCTGCAGGTATAGTTATATTTTGTTCCGAAGTCATATCTACACTATTCTCGTCACAACTTTTAAGTGTAGTAACATTTTTATCTTCAGGTATGGTAAAGTTATTTTCAACGGAGTTTTCATCTTCCTCATCCGTAGTGGCATTAGCAGATATTGTCATGATGTTATGAGCAGTGTATCCTTTCCTCAATTGAATGACTTTGGCAACGTCATCCGATGGAATATTCAATGGAGTAGCTTGTTGTTCAGGGGTTACCATGAATATTTTGTAGATTGGTTCACCATTAGGACCATCTTCAGTTATAATCATCACTGAGCCTGGCTCTACGTTTTTGAGTTCAGCACAGTTGGGTATCCTACTATTTTCCTTTTCCTTTATTAGAGAATTAAGGCTAACTTCATCTTCGTACCTTTGGGTTAATTTTGGTATTCTTCCAGATCTAGTAGGTTTGTGAGATAGTATAACATCATCATCTGATTCACTTTGGGTTGCTAAATCTGATTCATCGGCGTCACTGTCTGACATGTACATTTTTATACTAAGCTTCTCTTTCCTGGGCTTCTTTGGTTTTGGTTTGCGATGACTTTCTTTTTTAACTGTAACTTTTGGCCCTTCTGTGTCTTGTGTTGCTTCTTTTTTTCGAATTGCTATTTTCTCGATTTCTTTGGTTTCTTTAGCACATGTTTTTATCTCTTCTTTTACGTTTTTTACATCATCCGTATGGTTTTTATTATTGGACGGTTTTGGGATCTTCAGTTTTCTCATTTCCATTTCTAAAAAATATTATTATTAAAATAAAATGTTTGCGCATATAGTTAGCCAAAATATACAGATATTTGTAAAATATCCGTTTTATGGATGGAGACGGAGGGAAAGGTAGGAGCATAAAGAAGGCGGATACGACGCAAGGAAGCAGGGTGAGCGATATCTGGAGAGATAATTAAAAAGTAACCAGAATTGGAAAGCTGTCGAAAAGCCGTTTATTTCCAGGAAGAGACGAATTGGAGTCGAATAAAATAAATCTCATAATGTTGATATACAGACAGCTCTGAAACCGTGAAGGAGCTGGAGTATAAGAAGGGAAATCAAGACTTAGTGAAAGCCCACTCCACTATCTTCCAAGCAGAAATTTATGCTATAGAGATGTGCCTACAGGAACTAATAAAGAGGAAATCCACAAAGAAAATAAAATTCCTGTAGTTGGTACCCTTAAAATTGTACAAAATTTGTTATTTATTACATCTTTTTTAATTAGTTGGTGTGATGTTAAAGTTTTTAACAGATACCCTGCATTCCAACATTACACTCCCAATTTAGGGGTGCTGACCCTGAGACAATGTCTCTGTATGCGCTCTGGATATTAAAATGACATTCTTATCAGCTGCCATTCAGAGCTTATACACAGACCTCGTATCAGGGTCTTCTTCTTCTTCAAGTGCCATCTCCACGGCGGAGGTCGGCAATCATCATAGCTATTCGAACTTTTGGGACGGTTGCTCTGAAAAGTTCATTTGATGTACATCCGTACCACTCTCTCACGTTGCGCAGCCATGACATTCTACGCCTCCCTATGCTTCTCTTTCCTTGGGTCTTTCCCCGCATAATCAGTTGGAGCAAGGTGTATTTCTCTCCATGTGTAATATGTCCGAGATATTTCAATTTTCTTGTTTTAATTGTATTTAAAATTTCTATTTCTTTATTAATCCTTCTCAGAACCTCTTTGTTTGTGACGTGTTCTGTCCACGGTATTTTCAGAATTCTTCTATACACACACAGCTCGAATAATTCCAGTTTTTTTTATTGATGTCGCATTCAAGGTCCAAGATTCCATTCCATAAAACAAAGTCGAAAAAACATAGCACTCTTCTCATTTTGTTGAAATTTGCTCTAGCCTTTTCTATTCTATTTTAATCTCCTGAATGTAATCATTTGTGGAGTTAATCATTGTTCCCAGGTATGCATATTTGTCCACTTGTTCGACGTTGGTTCCGTTTATTAGAAGATTCTCGTTAGTTCTTTAGACTTTTCAATATTCTCATAAATTTCGTCTTCTTGACGTTCATTGTTAGACCGTACTCTTTTCCATACTCCGCTATTCTGGTCACCAGTCTCTGAAGATCTTCAATATTTTCGGCTAAGATCACAGTGTCGTCTGCATATATAATGTTATTAATGGGAACTCCATTTACCTTTATTCCAGCTGTTTCACCCTCAACAGCTTTTTTCAGGATCTCTTCGGAGTAGACATTAAAAATAATTCGCAACAATACGCATCCCTGTCTCACTCCACGTCTAATTTCAATTTCTTCTGACAGCTGTTCGTTAACAAGTACTTTTGCTCACTGTTTATAGTATAAATTTGATATAATCCTGAGGTCGTTGTAGTCAATCTTCTTTGATTTCAGGATATTCATTAATTGTTCATGTCGTACTTTATCAAATGCTTTATTATAGTCAATAAAACATGCGTATATATCTTGATTGACGTCCAGGCATCTTTGCTTCAGTATATTAAGTGAAAAAAGAGCTTCAAGCGTTCCTAGGCCTTTGCGAAAACCAAATTGTGTATCATTAACGTCTATGTCCAGTTTGTGATATATTCGGTTATGGATGACTTTTAGTAGTAACTTTAGTACATGAGACATCAAGCTAATGGTGCGGTAATCGCAGCATTCTCTTGCGTTTTTCTTTTTGGGTAGACAAATAAAAATCGACGTTAACCACTCTTTGGGTAATACGCCTGAACTATAAATTTGGTTCAAGAGTGTCACTAAAACATCAATGTGCCTCTCATCTAGAATGTTTGGGATTTCTATAGGAAGCATGTCAGGTCCAGGGCTTTTCCCACTCTTCATTGTTTTTATTGCGTGTAATATTTCTTCTTTTGTAATATATGGACCTATTTCTTCTAAAGTAAGTTCTATGTGCTCCAGATCTCCTCTTTCATCATCGAACAGTTTGTCGATATATTCTGACCATCTTTGTACTTTCTCTTCCGTCTGTGTTATAGTTGTAAAAACAACCTGAGTTGGGCCACCTGGCTTCACTGATACCCAGTACATCGATATTCAACATGTTCATTTCTTGAATAACATTGTGCATTTTACCAGACTGAAACATGCTCTGAACATTCCAGGTTCCTATTCTAGTGTTGGACAGTCTTATTTACTCATCTACATTTTTTTGACAAGAAATTCGCTGATTAACGACCTGAGAGTCCTTGTCTTCTTCTCCCCTGCCAGATCTTGGCTTCCGAGGTCCGAGGGCCATGATCAGTAACGCCGGCGCCGTTATTAGCTTCTAAAACCATGATGATTGTACTAGGGATATCCATGGGAATCTTTAATGTAGTGGTTTCCTCTTGCCTTCTACATCCTTATGCCGTTGACCAAGATATTGGTTCATCCACCTTTGGGACCGATTTTTCAACACCAGTACAAAAAGGGTACCCTACCACCTACCAATTCTTCCGTCCAGAGCCGTTGATTAGCAAGTGTAGGATTGCTTATACCGGCAATCGGTCGGTGAAATTTTCGTCATATCTGGCTACCCTCACTCAGTTTAGCCTGCAGACCAATGCAGTTGCCCGGGGTGTGGCACTTGGAGCCATAAGTGAGAGTTAGGTGTCTTATGAGGACCAGTTATCAAGAACCATACTCGATGTGGTCGTTCCGATAAAAAGTGCTACCTCCATAACATAACCCTACACCCCAAATTAGGGTATCGGGGTCAGCACCCGCCAAATTGTGAGTCTTACCATGCAGGGTATCTGTTAAAAACTTTCAACATCACACCAACTTATTAACAAAGATGTAATAAATAACACATTTTGTACCATTTTAAGGGTTTTTACCCACATATTTAGTGGCTTGTCTAACTGCATAAAAGCTCACAATGTGAAATGTGTTTTAATAATTTTTATTGTTTATTTTAATAATTATAAACAATTTTGTGTTTATAAACAAAAAATCCTTACTTTCGGGTTTAATTTGCAATAATCCTTTTTTATTTACAAACATTTCATTTAGAAAGTTCCATTTTAAAGAGAAGGTATTTTCAAGAAAGTCGCCTGTTGGACGTTTTTATCTACAATGTGTAGTTTTTTTCGCAATATTGAACGAATGAAGTCTTCTTTTTTACTTAAATGTTAATAAAAAACTATGCCATTTATTTCTATTAACTTCCCTCAGTTGAAAAATAGTGCCCAGTAATTTTTCGATTTTTCAAGTACTTTTTCGGCTTCGTTTTCTGGGGTATTTAGCAGTAAATAATATCTTAAGATACGCCTCTGAAAAACTGAAGAGTTTAGGATTGTTTCGCTGGTCGAATTAATCGGGCAACTCAAAGTAAACATACGTCATTTCTTGCACCTCATAAATGACGTTTGCTCTGTAGTTTCTGTTACTACAAAATATTCTTACGTAGCTGTTTAATAATACTTCATCTAATACATATTTTATTGAAATTGATACTCTGTAACAATAAGTACAATCTATTTTCTTCTAAAAAATTCAAAGACAATCGGAAAAAAATCATAAAACAATTACAATTAAAAAAATGGTAGGGTATTATAAGCAAATAACAGAAGAAAGGGCAAATAACATTCATACATATGTGTGTATTAAAGAACAAATTCCCAAGGAGTGGAAAAAATGCACAATACGCAAAAAACGATAAAATTTGTTAATTTAACGTAAGATTGTCCAATTTCTAATCAAATTTATCTGTTTATTTTGGCATATTAAAAGCAAATAACTAATTAATCTAGACAAAGCCGGAATTGTACGTACCTCTTTTCTTTTCTTCGAGTAGTTCCTTTTGTCGTTCTTCTTTTCGCTTGGTCTCCAACTCTCTTTGCTTTCTTAGTTCTTCTTGCTCTCGTAATTTTGCTGCTATGTCGTGTTTCAAATCATCAAGATCAAACCGGTAGGGTTCTCCCAAAGCTTTATCTATTAAATGTCTGTTGACTTTCTCCTCCTTTTTGAACTTGGCTTTTACATCTCGCCGACTTCTGTTCGGGAAAAATTCCGTTACTGCCATAAAGTCTGTACCTACAGTGTTTAGAACTGTGTAAAACATTATTGTTTCCTCATGAGTCCAGGCTTTTGTCCGTTTATGTTTTTTATAGATACCATATCCAGTTTTCATTCGGTCCGCGTCAATGATTTTGGTTTTTTCCATCTCCTCCCTGTAAAATAAAACATGAAATATGCATGAAAACAAATAATAGAAATACTAACATGGTCTGATTAGTCCAAAGCTCAAAGATTGCAATAATACTAGCATGATTTTCCCCTGTGTTATCAGTTTAACAAGCATTGTTTAATAAGTAAGTACATACTCTATTTACCGAGAGCACCTTACAAAAACTTTCAGTTTATTTGTTTTTAACAAATTTAACAAATAATGCCTTTTCTATCAGCATCATATCCTGCACGTTTGAGACAACATAAAGTATTTTTCATATAAAAATGCGTACACGTCACAATTTATATAAAGTGACGTCACTTATATTTAAAATTTCCAGAACGTCAACCTTAGAGTTATAATTTTCCTAACACAGCTAATAATACGAAACCCATACGGAACTGCTCGATCTTTTATAGGCGTCAACATGGTATAATAATCAGAAAAATGTAATCATCATTAAGTATACTGGGAATTTTAGAATTATATTGATTAAATAACCAAAAACATTTGTTATTATTAATAATATAAATTTTATGAAATAACTCCTTAAGTCTAATATTCCACAAAACAATAATTTTAATTAAATATATTAGACATTTGTAGGCAACTGATACGGGTACAACTTCAAATTTTTTGACAGTTCAGCGTGTGGCAAAATTGTTTAAAGTGTTGCCACTTTTTTAGAGTAAGAATTTTGTTTATGTCTTGATTTCTTACACAATTTGATCATAATATATTATATATTAATAAATTGTATTTGTAAATACATATTAAATTTAGATTAATAGCTCTAAAAACTAATTATTGTTGTGTATTGTGATTGTGCTATGCCAAAACAACTAAATAGTCTGTAGAAAGCTGATAAGCTTTCATATAAGATAGATTATTTTGAACAAAAAATAATGGCGGGACGTTTTTACTATTAATGCTCTAAAAGAGGTAAGTTTAAAATTTAGAATATTATAATTTTGTATTAAAATGTTTTCTTATATATTTTAGTGTGTTGCAGTAATCATAAAACTAAGTGTATTTACTGTTATTATAGCAGTTTGACAAATAGTTGAGATTTTAAAAATTCCTCACTTACTAACTATTCTGATGTTTTGGCAACGCTGTGGGGTTCTGACGTAAATCTTGAATGACGTGCACGCATTTTTACTCCACACACGTTTACATTTTTGAAGCGAAGCTTGCTTCTATACTGCCGTTGTATATTCATTTTTTTCTATAGTAAAATGCTGAGGCGATCATCACGAAATGGCGATACGAAATAATTCGAAGAGTCCATTTACGCGATGAGGTGAGTCCGCTATACAAGATGTAAACTTTTTCAATTTTAAAAATAAAATCAAACCTAAACCGTCTATTTTATTTTTATTATTTTACTCTAGTATGTAGTATTAGGAGAGTATTATGGAGTTGTTGGGCAAAGAAAAAAATTACTGTGATATTTTTCTGGTTTTTATCAATAAAATAATTGTTTATAAAATTTGCCTTATCTTTGGCTGATAAGTTCTTGTTGTGGTTAAAATTAATGCTAGATAATTTATATGTGGTATTACATTCTGATTTTCCTTTATTATCTTCCAACTTTCTTTCATTATATTATTTGATTTCTGAGTATGTGCATTATTCTGTTGTGGCAAGTATTGCCATTTAATTTTTTAAAATTCTTTTTTGACTTATAACGGTCGGTGTAGTAGGAATTATTTAGTTCCTTTCATAGCCTATTCATCTCACACAACATATTATGCATATCCCTGATGTAATAAGGGAATTTATTGTTCTTTCTATATGTTCTTTTCCGTATTTTCGGAAATACCATATTGTAGTAATATAGGAATGTTTCATAAAATGCTGATACCTTATCATCAAAGTTTTCAGCCAAGTATATATTATGTCCTGTTTCCCTTGACAAAATAGTTCCGAAAGTGTTTATGTTCTCTACATTAGGATTATGTCTATGAACATATTGAAAACTATTATTTACAGGTATATCTGTTGATTGAAAGGGCCAATTTGGTAAGTGTGATCTGATATTATCCGATTTTGTTATTACTCTCTACTAGAAAGATTATGTTGACTTACCACAAATAAAGAGTTCATTTTTGTTTTTACAGAAATTGAATATCAATGATTCCAGTTGTGTAATGAACTGTTTAAAGTTTTTAGTTTCTGGAGGTCTATATAATGGTTGGTCTAATTCACTGTTTAGAGCTTTACCTAAGAAGACAACAGCAAATACCTGTGTTGATTATAGAACCATCAGTTTGTTAAACCACTTATTAAAATTTCTCTGAAGGTAATACATGGTCGTATCTACAATAAATGCGAGGAATATCTGGATGGCACACAGTTTGGTTTCCGTAACGGGTTTGGAACGAGAGAGGCACTGTTTGGAATGAACGAACTTGCTCAAAGATGTCGAGATATATCTGTAGACATATACTGTTGTTTTATTGACTTCCAAAAGGCATTTCATCGTGTTAAGCACTCTATATTGATCGAAGCTCTAAAAGACATTGGCTTGGACGGCAGAGATGTTCGAATAATTGAAAATTTATATTGGAATCAAACAACATCAGTTTTAGTAGATGGTGTGGAATCACAGGCTCTTAATATTAAAAGAGGAGTACGGCAGGGATGCCTCTTGTCACCCCTGCTTTTCAACGTTTACTCCGAAAGAATTTTCAGAATAGCACTTTCTGAAAAACAAGAAGGAATACTTGTGAACGGTGAAGTCATCAATAATTTGTGATATGCGGACGATACAGTACTCCTAGCTTCTAGTCAAGAAGATCTGCAAACACTACTTGATAGTGTCGTTGAGAGTTGTAGGGAGGCAGGTCTGGATCTGAACAACCAAAATACTCGTAATAAGTAAACAACAGCATATAGTCTATTATATATGTAAATAATACCAAACTTGAGCAAGTTGATAAAATCGTTTACCTTGAACAGCAATTAAATTGTAACGTAGATAGTCACGGCGAAATTAGATCTAGGATAGAGCAGGCTAGAGCGGCTTTTAGAAGGATGTCCAAGGTGTTATGTAACAGAGACCTCAAATTGGCATTGAGGATCCGCCTACTTCGCTGCTACGTGCTCTCTGTCTTACTTTATGGTGTCGACTCCTGGACTGTGAATAAAATCGATCTAAATCGCCTTGAGGCTTTCGAAATGTGGTGCTATAAAAGAATTTTAAAAGTTTCCTGGATGGAGAAGATTCGAAACTCCACAATACTTGAATGTATCAGCAAGACTACTGAGATCATAAAAAGCATCAAGCAGAGAAAGCTGGAGTATTTTGGACATGTAATGAGAGGTCCCAAATATAGGTTGCTACAAAATATCATGCAAGGAAAAATAGCAGGCAAACGTAGTCCAGGATGAAGAAGAACCTCATGGTTGAAGAACTTGCGAGATTGGTATGGTGTTGATACAAGCATGCTATTTAGGGAGGCAGTGAATAAAATTAAGATAGCTATGATGGTAACCAACGTTCTGAAAGGACATGGTACATGAAGAAAAAGAGGTCTATATATACAAAAGAGATGTAGACAATTTTGATTTCGCATCTTTACAGCAGATATAATAAATATAGTCTTCTGCAGGTCATCATGCAGGGTAGAGTCGATGGCAAAAAGGGAATAGGTAGAAAGAGGAAGTCATGGCTGCGAAATATTCGAGACTGGACAAACATGACTGTAGACGAATTATTCCACGTTGCAAAAGATAGAGAAGCCTTTAAAAATGTGGTCGCCAACCTCCGTTAATGGGGACGGCATAGGAAGAAGAAGAAGACAGCAGATATCTCAATCACACCCTCTACACACCACGCTTTAACATCTACATAGTTAACTCCACAGTTAACTCTCTGACATCACTCTTTACATAAAGACTAACACCTCATCTTTCTTTACTAGTTCGTGAAAAATATGAAAATAATTTAAAATGGAGGAGTGAAGTAACCTGAATATTGCTACACTAGTCTACATTACCGCCTACTGTACCACTGTTTTTTCTGTACAGGCCAGGATCCCTACTGTAAGGACTGCCCTAAGAGCAGTATTATTGCCCATATACTAGGAGATACAGTTTATTAAAAGAAATATTAAGAAGTATGGTAAAATGTATACTTGCAGAAAACCAGTACCAGTACCTACAGTAACTGCAATGGTGTAAAAAATAATAATTGTCAATAACAATGTTAATAAACTTGATTTTCTCAAGAATGAAAAATGGGACAGTTAAAAAGTATTATGCCCAAATGCCTAATTCAATTATTAGTAATCAAATAATATTTTAAGAATAACTAAAAGGTATTAATACTTATTAAGTGTAACTGTTTACCTTTGCCTTTGCACTTCCTTTCTTTCAACAACCAAACTTTGTTCATCTAATATAATTTCTCCAGAAGGTCCTATTTTAATTTGCGGTACTGGCATCTCATTTTCTTCATCACTTTTAGTAGTGCTATCCTTCTTTATGGGATCATCAACAGCTTCGCCATTAGGATCGTCTGCCATCTCCTCCATTGGCTCTTCATTATTTTTTATGTTTTCTTCGTTCCTAAATATAAAAAACGAAAATTACATATATTTATAATCGGTTTCCTCAGTTTGGGGATATTTTGACAGAATCGTTGTCGGAACCATGCAACACAAAAATGTGTACCACACATTATTAATAGCTGAAATAAACTTCTAGTGTTACAGACTTCATTAATTGAAAAATGAAGAATAATCAAGAATAATGGAAGAATATATTCATTTATTATGATTAAAAACTTTTTATTTATGTGGCGTCCCACAGGGTGGACATTTATCGACTATTCTTTTTATTTGTTTCATAAATGACTTCTTAGAAATCTTTGAAAATTGTGTTATTTTGTTGTATGCTGATGATTTGAAAATTTTTAGAATTATTAAGGATGTTAGAGACTATGTAAAAACGCAAAAAGATGTAAACAATTTCTCACAATGGTGAGATAATATGGTTCACTTAATATCGATAAATGTAAAATAATGCGCTTTTTTAGAAACTCACAACCTATCTGTTTTAATTACTCTATAAATAATATATTTCTGGAATCAACAAACACTTTCAAAGATTTGGTTGTATTTTGATCCCACTTTGTTTCAAAAATCACTATAATTTTATTTGTAATAAAGCTTTTAAATTACTTGGATTTTTGAAAAGAACCTTGTCAGAATTCAATAACCTAGATTGTTTTAAAAGTGTGTATTGTTCTATGGTTAGATCAGTTCTGGAATATTCCAGCACTATTTGGTCTCCTTTAATAAATGTTATATTGAAAGCATTTGAGAAAGTTCAGAAAAAATTTCTGCGCTTTATAGGCTATAAATTAGGGATTTCTTCAGAAGATATAGTGTATTGTGATATTTTATAATATACCAACATTAGAAAATCATCGTTTAGTGCTAGATTTGGTTTTTCTTTTCAAGATTGTAAACGGAATGATAGATTCGCCTCAAATTTTGCAGAGAATAGGTCTTAGGGTTCCTCAAAGATGCACAAGATCTAAGGATGTTTTTCACTTAGAATTCCAACAAACAAACTATTGTCTAAATAGACCTATAAGACGGATGTGTCAATCTGGAAATGGCTTAAATGTAGACTTTTTTTCTAGCTCTCTGAATAGTTTTCGAAAAAAGCTGAAAAAATCTTTTTAAAATACAATGTAGACTGTCACTGTAAACTGTTATTTAGGTATTTATTCTATTTATTTGTCTTGTGTAAATTGTATGTAATTATTATTGAGTTCAAAAACTGTTAATATACTATGAATTATTTAATGATTGTAATTATTGTAATTGGTATAACCGTAAATAAACTATTTATTTATTTATTTGTAAATATTAAGATTTATCAATGACTAAAAACTTCAAATAAATCTTTAACCTTTGTTTTAAATAATACAATTTTATGTTGTTGATAAAAAACTGCTCATCTGCTTGAATGTATAGCAGCTTCCAGTCAAAATAAAAATTTGTCCAACTTAGCAAAAAAAAATAGTTACTAAATTTATAAATTTATTACAATTGAAAGTGAAACTGGAACAAAACCATGAAGTGGAGATATCCAGGAGTGGCTAGTATACCTGTTGAATACAAAGCACGTGGTGTTCGTGTGTATCAAGGTATAAAAAATGCTTATTAAAAGCTTAAAATTTTTATTTTAAAGAAGATCTTTTCGGAATTGAATCATTCCATCATCAGTTTAATAAAAAGTTGTTAAAAACATTGTACGGCCACAGAAAAACATTGGAAGGACATCAGTATTAAAAAACAATCCTCATGGTATTTACAAAGGTAAATGCAATAGACTGTTAACTTCGTTGATTAATAATCATTTTCAGTTTTTTATTAATCAACGAAGTTAACAGTCTATTGCATTTACCTTTGTAAATACCATGAGGATTGTTTTTTAATACTGATGTCCTTCCAATGTTTTTCTGTGGCCGTACAATGTTTTTAACAACTTTTTATTAAACTGATGATGGAATGATTCAATTCCGAAAAGATCTTCTTTAAAATAAAAATTTTAAGCTTTGAATAAGCATTTTTTATACCTTAATACACACGAACACCACGTGCTTTAAATTTATTACAGTTGGGAACGGGATCAGTGAACCGAGTACATATTCATTTAATAATAATATCAACATGGAATTGTTGTTTGTCTTGTCTAGAGACCACATGCTACTGGACAGTATAGATTGTTCTGGAGTTCGTCACCAAAACCAATGCAAATAAAGTATCTATTGTTTAGAAGAGACACACTAGTACTGTATTCACAAAGTCCCTTAACACATTCTGGAGGTACAAAAAATGTTTGTCCACTCTCTTCTATATAGGTATTATTGTACTTAAGACTCAATATTTTTCATAGCCTCCCTCAGTGGAAACACACAATTGTTGCTTTACAAATTGTAGAACCATACATCTACTTTAAATTAAATTTCTATTAGGTTGATTTTGTTTGAAAATTCGGAAAAGAACAATTATTAAATTTCTTTGATTTCTATTGATTCCATTAACTTATATTGGAATAAAAATCAAAAGCATCTTTATTTACATCTAAGATTTGCAGATAATAAGATTCCATCAGTCATTGTCAAAAATTAGATGCAAATTCTAATTATTAGACCAGGTGAATAATGTAGAATATTTAAAAATAGTCTTTATGTGAATTACATTATGTTAATATTCATGGATGTTTTTGTGTGGCCTAATTATAGTGTACAAATTACAAGTGCAGGATTTTATTAGCCCCCTTTATCCAAAATTTAAAAAATTTAACTAATCAGTCTTTATATAATAAACTATATATGTAAATATTAATAGCAACATCAAAGATTATTATTGATATATTATTATTTGTAGATATTTGATAAAAGTAAATCTAATACTTGTAATTTGTCTGACTACTGGCATATAATAATTTTGAATAAGATAATCAAACACAACATACCGAAAGTTATAAGATATCTAATGACAGCTAAATATTTAAAGATATATTAAGCATATGATGCAGCATAAAGAAAAGATTATTTGCTACAATTGTATTTAAAAAAATGAGTAAAAATACATCATATGAATCTGAACATAGAAAATACAATATATAGTGATGTTAAAGCAATATGTTCAATGTGAAATGGCTGCTAACAAAAATATAATAGTAGAAGTAATCACATCCACTTATTTTGGATGTGATTATATAAAATTATATAAAGATTGTGTGAAATCTAAGAGACATTATCTGGGCCATTAGGCATAATTGGGCATGTAAGATCCAAACTAATATGCATTAAGTAGGGAGAAACATCTACAATTAAATAATTTATGAGAAGCACTTGAACAGATAGGAATGACCAAAATTATGAAGCATCCATAGACAGAGTTCATCTAAAATCAATTACAAAGTAATTGCAAATAATAATGGGACAAGTCTTAATTAAATAGAAAGAATATAAAGAAAAAAAATTTGTTCAGTTTATCTGGTCAATTCTTAATGAAATACTCCATATTTTTCTACTCACGTCATAGGATTCGAATCGGGATTATAAAATATAAGATCTGCCATTTTCAGTCTATGTCTCTCAGGTTTTTTTGCACCAAATCTTCTGTAAAAATCGATACGATCTTCGGCAAGTTTACGGGTTTGTTCAGAACGGGCGATAACTTTTTTGACTTGTGAAGTGAACACTGGGTCTCTAGTTCGCTGAGGAGAAAAACATTCCGTGATGGGTTCTGCCACCATAGAAGTCGTTGAGCAAACCTAAAATAAAATTTAAACAATAAAATATCAAGAGAAACGTAATCAGAAATTCAGCATCATCTGATTGTTGTTACATTTTTTACTATGTTTGGACATTTTGATGTTAGTGTCACCTATTTTAGCTAAATTAAATTTATGGTTTATTTAGCATCTAGGTTTCATTATATTGTAAAAATACAACAAAAGTGAATACTTACTGAATCATTTCTTATCCTATTTATTTTTCGACTTTCATCCTCAGACTCACTGGCACTAAAGCTATGTTTACGTTGTGCTAATCTAGGTATGGCTTTTATCCTAGATCTATTTGCCTTATTAGGACTTGGTGGAGGTAGAGGGTATTCTGTATCAGAATGTTGAATATTGCTAAATAAAGGTACAGGTTTTTGAAATAAATTTCCTAAAATATATAAAGAAATATATAAGATAGGTATGTCAAGAAACTATATAATATTTTGAGTAAAGTCTGTTGTTTCAGTTAACAGGTCTTAACGTGGTAGAATAAAAAATGTAAACCCACTAAAAAAAGGCTCTGCCATACGAACACACTCAACTATCACCAAACCAAACTAAAAAAATTCAATAACATTTTAATAAATAAAATTTGCAAAGATAGATCTAATTCTACATCCAAGTTATTCTAAAAGATTTATAAGAAAACCCATTCAAACAATTATAAATCAAATATCAAATATAAATAAAGCAAATCTCAGCACAAAGTTGTACACAAGTCAAAATAAGATGAAATAAAAAAAGATGGTAAGTAGATAAATTTTCAAAACATTGTAGCAATAAACAGACAACAATTAGTAAACAGAAACAAACTTTCACAGGAAAAATTTATATGTGCCACTTATGCTGCATTAATATACCGCTGTATTTCCCAAGCCTATAGAGCAATAGCTGTTGTACTTTTGTTTTCAATATTATTACATTATGATTACATCGAAAAAAGATTTTTTTGATATTATTTTACTATGTTATGATAAGCATAAGAGTTAAATTTAGAAAAATAAGGAATAGTTCAATAACACAGAACTATCTAAAAAACTGCAATTCTCAGCTGAACCTATAATTAAGACTTACCTAATGTCCTAAATGTTAATATGATGGACAAGTTAGAAGCCTTTGAGAATTGAACTTATCATGAAATGTTCAAAGATCATGGGCTCAACAGAGCATATCAAACATCGAGGTATTAGAACTAATAGGTCACAGCAAAAAATTTAACAAAAACGATACAAAAAGAAAAGTTGAATACTTATAACATATAATGAGAGGTAGCAGATACTGGATACTATTGTTAATACTTATCAGAAAGATAGAGGGCAAGCGAAATTGGTAGGGAGAAATATTTTGGACTCCAAAATCTTCGTCAACGCACTTGTTATCAGCAGATTGTTACATGTCACACAAGATCAAGATAAGTATCAGCAAATTGTCATGCAGTATTACCATTCCATGTATAACACAGTAAATTTATTTAGGTTTTTAATTATGCCACCTATTTGGTACTTTGTAAAGTAGTACAGATATTGATGATAATTACATACAAACCAATTAAGTATTGTTAAAAGAAAATTTTTACAATTAAATGTATAAGTAAGAATTATTAGTATCTTACCAATATTATCTTCTTTGGGTAACTGATTTTGTATATCATAAGTTGCTGATACTTCCTCATTTTTATCTTTATCAAAATCTTTAATTAATGTACAATTCAAATTATTAGAACCTTGCTCAAAGTTATCTAATACCTTGTTTTTATTTGTTTCTACAGTTTCATTTACTTGGCTATCTATTTCTTTTTCTAAGCTTTCTTGCGAAGGTTTCTTCCGGTTTTTAATTGCGTTTAATGAAACTGGTGCTCTAATAAACTTTCTTTTGAGTATATTTGTTGGTTTAGGAGGTTCATTTGTTGGGGTTAGGTTTTTATCACAGTCCTTTGAATTCTGTTGCGCTTCATTTTCGATATTCGTTACTCCATTATTAAATGTTTCTTTAACAATTTGCGTTAGTGTTTCGGGTTTCGGAAGATTAATTTCGGTTGCATCATTACTAATTGAATTGCCATTATTAGTGTTTTCGAATGTCACAGCTTTATTTTCGGATATTTTTTCATTTTCACCTGCCTCACTTTCTGTCAACTTTAACTTATTTTCTTCATTGGTAGCTTTCCGTCGTTGAGGAATATTTGCAATTCCTTTAATTCTACTTCGTCTAGAAGCCATCTCGTTAATTCAAGTTCTTCAATTAAAAGAGTGTCTTTATCTGCACGTAGTTATGATTCGAATAATCAGTATCTCCATATGGAACCGTTCTAAAAGTAAAATGCACATGGTCACTCTACTTAATCAGTTTATTTTTGTAATATTTAAGAAACTTGAGAATATTTAGCCCCACTTTTTTGACATATCTTGTGTTATTTTTCATCGTCTGCTTTCAATTCAGTTGTCTAAATTGTTTTGTTATTCAGTTAGTTTTCCATTACATGCTATAGGCAACACAGTTTACGTTCTTATAATTTAAATTTTGTAAACGTGGGAATAATTTCTAGACCAATTATAGTCATAGTATAGTAATCTTTATTTCGAAAATTGTACCTACATATATACAAAGACATACACATATAAGTAGAGCGAAAATGTGTTCAAACAAAGAAAGAAATAATTACAGAAATCATGTTACACCTTTGAATTCATCAAATCAATTACCTTGTTTGGTTCAATCTGCAACAAGAATTTATGCACATCTTTTTTATACTGAGCTAATTTTTGCATTACTCTAATGTCACGGGGAAATTGATTATTAAACAATCTCATGAAAGAATAATTGGCACCTTTTTCTGTCACAGTTAATTTGTGAATGGGGTAAATATAATCTCTCTATTGTTAAAGATTCCTCCATATATATATTGCAGCCACTGTTAAGATATTGTTAGTTTTAAAAACTTCTCTGCAAGATTCTCCAAATGTCATTTTTGTAATAATTCTGAGCACTCGTTTCTGATAGAAAATATTTGGTTAAATCCATAGTTTCCACCATGATACTATGACTAACATAGGTATCTTAATCATAGTATCATGGTTTCCACTATAAAAAATTATTATGGATACCACCATGACACACCAACGATTCAAAGTTTAAAAAAATAAATTGTTTGTAGACCATCTTGATTAAAGTATTGTGATAAAGCTCTTTAAGTATAGCATACTGAATACAACCTTTTATTAAGTCGCTGTGTGTTAATAATTTGTAATATTATGTTTATATGGGATTAAGCCACAAGTGATTGCAATGAAAATTACATTTTATAATTGTTAGACATTTCAATTTCCACCCCAGAAATTGTATTCAAAAAAGATTATTTTAAATTAGTGAGTTGTTATTATAACCTATAATTGTTTCAAAACAACTATAGCTTAAATAGTTTAAGATCCCATGTGTGATCACTATGTTCATAACATAGTTAATCAAACTCACATTTCTTACATACATTTAAAATTAGGAGAATATATTGATAATTGCCAGTGAAAAAGTGGCAGCAAATATTTTTAATTCAATTACTTAATAGTAATTAATTTTTGAATAAAAATTTTATTTTGTTCGTTTATTTTTTAAATAACAGATGCTGCTCATGACATATATGCATGTTTTTTGGTTTTATTACATCACATAGAAGTAGTTGATAATACACTTAATATATAAATACAACCAGCACAGCCTAACAACAGTGTGAGAATTGATACTAGGGGATAATGGTCCAAATCTCCAACTGGTACAAAAAGTTCAGCATCTTCAAAGTGGGCAAGATATGAAATATTTTTCCAAACACAACTTGCTTGGGATTTTTCATCACAAGGAGCTTCAACTTTTAATCCATCATTACAAACACTTTTAAAATTATTAGGACACCACATAAGCAAACTTGGTTTACGTAAATTAACTTTTCCAAATCCTCCAGTGATTTGGCTTCTTTGATATCTCAAGTGAATAGGTATTGTGAGCATTAACTTTTTAATTAAAGAGCTATTTAAAAAGACATACAAAATATGCTCGTCGGCTTCATGAGCAGGTATTTCAACATTGACTTTTCCATCTATGGAGGCTTGAAGTTCACCAGTTCTATTCAACTCAGCTATTTCATCTGGATTGACAAACATATCCCTTGAAACATCCAAACGGAGAGCTAGATTGCATTCTGTTTTTAACCACGATTCTGTTGATGGTTCAGAAGTTTCCACTAACCACCATATATCTCTGTGGAATCCATTGTTTTCAATGTTTTGAGTAATTGCAGTTTTCAGTTTAATACATTCCGGGCGATTACATTTGACCTTATTGGGCAATAATAAAATAAATAAAAACGTAAAAACCCATATTTTGCTCATTATTGGTAATTACAATTTACCTTTTCATTCATCTCTTTGTATTATTTCATAATTCATAATATATAAGATTGACCATTTGAAATTGTCAAACATTAAGGTTACGTTACTTATGATTATGAATTCCCTTCTTCTTTTTATGGTTATTGAATATACAGGGGGTGTTAGAGATTTTGTACATACATAAATCCTAGAGACAAGGTTATTTTTAAAGGGTTGTAACTAACTCGATGGGTTGTAAAGATACGTAATTTAAGAAATCAAAATATTAATTAAAAAGTTTAATTACAAAGATACAAAATACGCGATAAAAATTCAATAATTCTGTCAAGTAAATAATGGTTCTCTACATTTTAATAATTTAATTAATTTTGTTCTGATAGTTTTATTAAATGCATGTTTGAAGATTAATGATAAGCAGTACCAATATTTGTTCGGTTGAGTTTACCGAAAATAAAAGCTGATTATAGTCGCAAATGTCAAACATGGAACAAAAAATTTCGGTATAGCAGTGTTGGCATGTTTTTATAATGTATATGCTGTATGCTTCAAATATAAAAAGATAAAGCTTTAGAAAAGAATATTTTGTTTATATTATGTTATGAATTCTGCAATTTTTGATTTATATAAAACAACAATTAGTAATTAATTGTTTCTTTGTAGATTAATTGCAGTTAATTACAGTGGCGGCTGGTGTGGTAAAATTTTGGGTAGGCTAAGCCAGCAAATTACATATAGCTATGTATAATCAGTGATGTATCCAGAGAGAGGGGTCATGGGGTCATGACTCCCCCTAACTAATTTTTTAATGATTTCTCTGTTTATTTTAACTTCTGCGTTGTATCTAATTTTTGCGATTTTCCATCTAGAAAATCGCGAACAGAAAACGCCCTCTTCTGTACACCCTTAAAGGACAGGAAATTACTTAAATGTTCCTTGCAATTGAAATGTTTTTTAAGGAGGCAGACATATTTTTTTAAATTAAAGTATCCTTTACAATTCCATACACATTTCTTATTAGAAAATAACAAACACGGCCAACAATATAGACTGTTTTTCGTAATACTTCCAGACAACCATTTGTAGACATCATACCAAGAGCAATTAAAAGTACGGACCTTTTTCCCATCTTTTTGGTCAATACGTAATGTTGGAGTAGGCCTTTCATTCATAATAATTTTTTTTCTATCAATTTCAGTTCTTCTAGTAATAGATTCCAATAGTGAAACAACAATGTCCAAACACTCACTATCAACATTACTATTACTGCAACCTGGTAAAGCGTCATAAAAACTCATTTTTATCTATCAGTTATAAAACAATCTCACATATAAGTTGCATACAATCAGGCGATATAGAAATCATGCAAATGTGATTTTTTTTTTCGAATTTTACGAAATTTTTTAAATTTATTTGGGCAACCGTGCACTTCTTTGCAATTGCGTTGTTTGTTTAAAAATATGTTACAATTTAGAGATTATGTTACATATTTTTTTATCATAATTTAAAACAAAATTTATATTACAATTCGATAATTACGTTACAAGTGACAACGATGGTCGTCGTAGGCCCGATCGTCTGGTGCCTAAACAGCAAGCATAAACACTACAATATAAATCGTTGTCCGCCAAGCTGCTTAACTTCAAACGCGTTTCGTACGAGGATCTTATGTGAGCTGGGTCGGCCAGTTCCGATCGGGCCTATTAATGATATTTAAAATGCCTGAATACGATTCGATGCTTTCTGTGGTAACATATTTGTTTTAACGGACACTAATGTATTGAGTGATTTAGTACATTTAAAAGTTATTTACATGCATTAACATAATTTTTGAATAGGTATATGTTTTTCAATTTTAAAGCTCTTAAAATTATTGAGTAGGCCCGGCCTATCTTGCCTACCCCCAAAAGCCGCCACTGGTTAATTATTAGGTAATTTTTTTAGCAATTACCCTTTGATATGTTAGGGGATAGATTTGGCAATCGTCAAATCAGCAGTTGCCAGATTACAAGAGATGTTTGCAATTAATCTCGAAAGAGGCAAATATTTACTCGTTATTACTTCATATAAATTAAAAATTACAGAATTCATAAAATAGTATAATCAAAATGTACTTTTTAAAAGCTTTATCTCTTTATATTTGAAGTATACAACATATGCAATATAAAAACATGCCAACACTGCCAAACCGAAATATTTTTGACATTTGCAGCTATATTCAGCTTGTACTTTCGGTAAACTCAACCATTTGTTCCCATAATACGTGTTCTAAGATAACAAAACTACTATCTTCACAGTCTGTAACATATATAACTCGGTTCGCTATTCCCAGTCCGAACTGTCTAGTGAATTTAGTAATTATTTTTTTGCGAAGTTAGTTACTTTTTGACAGACTAAAAGTGGCTGGAAATTACTATACAACCAAGCACACGTACTCAGAGCCAATATTAATAGTAAACAAACTAAATAGTAAATAAAATAGAACTTTGCGAATTACAGACAATTAATATTTATTTATCTGCACTATATAATAAATAGTTATGTTAAATTATACCAACTAAAATATATTTTTTAAATATATACTTCCCAAAATTTGATGGGTCTAGTATACACTTTCACTATTTAGAATAATTCTTCTTTTTTTAAAGAAAGAAGTCTGCAATAGTAGGATACTTGAGCTATTAAAACTGAGCAGTAGGAATTGTTGTGTTGCAGGTTTCCGACAATGAATCTGTCAAAATATGCCCGAGCTAAGCGAATGGAGTATAACATATAACTTTAACATAATATAGTATAAAAAATATTAAGATTATGTTTAAGGGTCTTTTTCTATATTAATATTAACGCAGCATAGTAATGAAATTACTTTTATTTGTTGATTCTAGCTACTTATATTCTAGTTACTATTGACTATCACTTTCAGTTACTTAAGTTTATTCTTAATTTTCAATCAAGATAATCAGGTTTCACTTTTTTATGTGTATTAACGCATGTAAGTTTAAAAATGCCTTTATTTCTTAATTCCAATGTTCGATTTCCTACCATAAGCCTTTGTCGTGTATGTAAAGTTGTTTCTCTCACACTCATAGTTGGTTCAATCTCATAGTTGTTGTTTCTCTGATGTGCAATATTTTAAAGCAAAGAATTTGTAAAGTATATAGTAGGTATTATCGGACTTAATACCATTCTTCTTATATTCATAGAGACAACAACCATTCATGTAACTCTTCCCCATTCATATAGATATATTTTTTTATTTAATACTTCTCCCAGATAGCTAATGTTTAAAATCAGATTGAAATTTTTAAATTTTGTTGCTTCTACCTATTTGTTACCATTCCAGGAGCCGTCAGTCTTCGTTGGGGTGAAAAGCTTTTTATGCTCGGTTTTAGGTACTATTTCTTCTTCTTCTACTAAGTATTACTAATGTATCAATGTAATTTAAAACATTTTCGGTTGCATTTACGAATTCATAAAAAATTCCACGGAACCGGCGACGTTATTCAACCATGTGACGAACTGTCGTTGCGCACCACAGACAGACCCAGGAGTAAGGACTTTTTACCATTTATGTAAGCTATCAGCACATCTACCAATGTTCGTTCATATTTTGTTCAGCATTGCCATGTATTACAGGGCAATTTATAGCCTGCCGGTTTCTGATTGATACAGATCTTTGATACATTTCCTGGGGTAATTCGCTCTCTCAGTGTCTTCTCCAGGCGTTTCTCCATATTTGGAGCACAGGATATTTATTTTATTAATAAGCTTGAAATAGAGGATGGATAGTTGATGGTTAGTTTGAATTTTTCTAAATTATCTGAGAAGAGAATTACTTCTTAGTTTCGGCGGTGGGATGTGTCTCAGAATGGAAAGCGAATAGTTCGGTATTGAGGAATCCCACGTCGTGCCACATCACTTTTTTATTAAACAATTTGGATTTTTAGTTTTGCTTTCATTCTTTGTAGATGTTCTTTAAAGCCCAAGGTTCTGTCAAAAGTTACTTCAAAATATTTTGGTGTTAACTTGTGCGTCAGTAGTCTGTTTTCCAAGTGAACAGAGAGCTTTATATTAGCTAGGGCAATTTCACAAAATAGTATGATCATCCATTAGTATTGTTTCTGGAACATCCATCTTGCTGCAATGACCCAGTCGTCCGCGTAGCCATATTTTTGCGAAGCTATCCTAGGCAGGTTCGCGATGCATAAATTAAACAGTCAGAGTGCCAGCCCAAATCGCTGAGGCAGTCCATTTCTTAGCTTCATTTGGACACTTTTTCAATTGCCCATTGTAACTTAATATTAAGGAAATCTGGAATCATAGCTAGGAAATAAAAACTCGCATTGAAAAGCCAGTAGCTCTTTTAACGGTCTTATGATGATTCTCTGCAACTTATAGGTATCAATAAATGCAAAAGAATTCTTAAATGTTACGTAGGTATTTAGTTTCTTCGCTACGAAGTAGAAAGCGTGAGTCTTTTAGAAGATGCCATAAAACGATTAGAGCTATTTGAAATGGGATGCTGGCGACGTATCTTAAGGGTCTCATATATACACCAACCAACTAACATAATTATTCTCCAAAAGTCAAAAAATTAACACCGTAATGAACAGAAAATCGACTTACTTTGGTCACACTATGCGTAACGGCAAATAGCGATTTCTACAGCTGATTCTACAAGGCAAGATTGAGGGCAAGAGAGGCCCCGGACGTAGACGTATATCCTGGCAGATGCAGATCAGTCCTTGTTTCCAGACGGAATTGTATGCAGCTGATAGATCAATGAAAGCAACGAATATTTTTAGCTTTATTTGAAAAACTGCTTCAGTGTGTTGTTAGGGATAGGATCTGACTGTGCAACTGTGATTAGGCCAGAACCCTGCTTGCTCAACGGGTATTAATTCAAATATGTTTCTACTAATTCTGATGTAGATTAAGCGTCCCAGCAGTTTATAGACATAGTGCAATCGGTCGGTAGTTTTGAGGCTGATCTTTTTGTGGTTTTAATATAGCTATAATAGGGACCTTTTAAAGTGAGTGGGGGATTTGTCCTGATGTTAAGATATCTGTATAGAAATTAACCAGCCATATCCTAGCATATTTGCCACAGTGAAGCAAACATTCTTGATGGATTTTTTCGGAACCGGGTACCTTTCTAGACTTAATTTATTGTGTTTTATTTTTGCGGTGTGGTCACGATCTCTACGTACTCCTGAAGTTGCTCCAATGTGAGACCACTCTATTAGGAATTATTGGCACTTTGTCTCTAGTTAAATGTCTGCTAATCCCAAGTTTTCTAAGTAAGGACTATTCATTTCTGATTCATTTACGAAAGTGTAGTTTTCCCACAATCTCCAATAATTTTTGTCATCTGGTTGCATCCAAACTGTGCGTCTTTTGTAAAGACGTCGTAAAGACGTAAAATTCTTTCGTCTAAAATATCTCGATTTTGGTTGTAGTTGTATTCTTGATACATCTTTTGATCCTAACCCAGGACAGACTCTAAAAGCTAACCCCTGGGTATAGTGATAACAGTGCTAACAAATCTCATGTAGTTTTCTCGCCGCTTTTGATAATTTTGCATATACTTCCAGAGTACGTGGTGACTCTACAACATAAACTCAGGAGTGTGGGTAGGCATGATGAACATGTAGAGGCCGCAGGGCTGCCGAGTGATTATAAATGTTGCTGACAGTGATTTTGCCAATTTGTATGGTAACCGCATGAATATTATTTCTCTCTGATGTAGAAAATACGTGGGCGTTTTCTATTTTATTTCGATCATAGATTTTGAGTTCGTGGTGACTCTACAACATAAACTCAGGAGTGTGGGTAGGCATGAAGAACATGTAGAGACCACAGAGCTGCCGAGTGATTATAAATGTTGCTGACAGTGATTTTGCCAATTTGTATGGTAACCGCATGAATATTATTTCTGTCTGATGTAGAACATACGTGGGCGTTTTCTATTTTGTTTCGATCATAGATTGCTACCTCATAGGCTGAATGGTAAGTTGCTTGATTGCGTCGTCCGATACTTCTTCTACGGATTGGTGACTTATCTCTCCGCATATGTTGTTATTTCATTCTTTTTTTCTATTTAGTGCCGATTCGTTTATACACTGTACGTTACATGTTCTTCTAATATCTTTTTCGATCTCTCAGCGTATTTCCTGTAATTCTTCTCATTACTCTCATCTCTGCCATTTCCAGTAGCCTTTGTGTTGTGGTTGTGTCGGATCTTGTATCTGAGGCTTATGTCATTATTGGTCTTACACTGGTTCTATAAATTTTTGACTTCATCTCAGTGATAATGCACCCAGGGGGGAGGGGGCTGGTTTGGGGCTTAACCCATTCCCCAGGACATATAAAGCAAAAAATATATAAAGAATAGTAGGAAAATGTAACTTGTCTTTCACACTTAATACAAAAAATTCAACACGCTAATTTAATAATTTAGTTATCACTTTAAATATGTAGAATACAATAATTATTGTATAAATACACAATAATATACAATAATTAATAATATTGTTCATTATATTTAGATATAGCTACCTAATATTAGGCTCATGATAAGAGAAGGCAGAACGAATCTGTTGCGAGTAGGATGCGCCTACTCCTGTATCTACGACGGCCTAGTGGACTATCACGGGTTGTGTTCCTCTGCATTTGTTAGCTGTAGAAAAGAAGGAGACATCTCTATGAGAGAAGGGAGCATTTAACAACACCCAAAAAGAAGAAGAAAGGGAAAGATCAATCAAAATATGGCAAGAAGAGCGAAACAATATGGAAGATGTTGCCCAGTGGACCAAGATGCTGATCCCGAGCCTAAGGGACTGGGTAGATTGTCTGTTTTAGGGCGTATCTTCACAGGTTCAGAAAGACAGATACAGATAAATGCCTATACTGCGAATATTCCGACACTGTTACTCACACAATGCTGGAGTGTAATATATGTACAGTGGAGGGAAACAGAATATATTTAGAAATAGGTTTGAACCCTGCGACTGTGAGAGAGATGATCGTGAAGATGACGAGAAGTAAGGAGGGATGGAATAGTGTTCACAATTACATCCGAACAGTAATTATAAAGAAAGAAGAAGAAGTGAAACGCCAACCGGACCAACGACAAAGATAAGATCTAGATAAGAGAAGGGAGTGTTCCAAAAATGTCGTCAGTCTTACAGCGGCCATCCCACTTTCGGAGTACGGTATGTGCGACAGTTAACTGCGCACAAGTAGTGGAGGGTGGTTTTGGTTGGTACGCAGGATAACAGATACCGGAATCTTTGGCACTTTAAATTAAACTAAAGCCCAAATTTTACGGACTCAAAATGGAGGTAGCATAAAAAAATTTCGGTGCCCAACCAAACCCTCCCCCAGAAAAATTCTAGGTGCGCCACTGGATAATGTGTCTGCTTTTTATATTTAATATCTCTCTTCTTTGTCCAGGTTTCAATAGCTGCACAGTGTAATTCCAAGGTATTTTATTTCCATTACTTGTTCAATACTGATGCCATCAATTTCTATTTTACATCTGGTTCGTTCTTTGCTGATTACTATTGTTTTAGTTTTCTGAGATGAGATTGTCATATTAAATTCTTTTGCTTTTATGTCAAATCTGTGGACCAGTCTTTGCAGACTATCTTCATCTTGGCAAAGCAAATATATATGTATTAAAAAAAATGTGTAGTTCTGGTGTGGCGTCTTGGAAACTAAAGGCAAAGCCTTAGCCAAATTAAAGGCTTTCAAATTGTTGATCTTTCATCGTCTACTAAAGATATCACAAATATCTCGAACATCTAACGATAAAGAACTAAATGAAACGAAAAAGAAACGTACAAGGACTTATAATTTAAGAGTAAATAGAATATTTGAAGGAAAGTGATACGGACTAGGAACACTCATAAGAACAGATAAAAATGACTTTTTCATTAGTTATTTATATTGCTAATGTCAATTGATTGGAAAGCACTGAGAAAACGATAACAACAAAAATATATATTATAAACAGATATACAGTGTAAATAACATTTGTGAACTGAATATTATCTAAAATTGTAAAAATGTTATTACATATAATAAATACACCAAACAAGTTTTACACAAATTTGACAATTTCAAAATCATTATCATTTAATATTTTATACGTTAAAATATTTCCTTTGCCTTCATTGTGAACGTATTTATACAATTTAGCAAATACTGGAGGAACCTTCTTGATTTTAGCAATTGTTCCCAAATCTTCCATGTATTCACCTTGTTTTGTACCCAAAAAGTGAGGAGCCTGTCCTTCTGCTTTCCGATTATTCATAAAAGTTTCGAGATCTTCCATCATTTTGTCTTTGCTTATCGAAAAGTTACCTTTAAGATAGGCTAAGAAGAAGCGAATCTAAAATAAAAATTAAAACTATTAAATAAAGTATACAATTAATTTATGAGGGGTCTGTATGTTGAGCATTTTTTAACCCTAAAGCACATTTTGATATAAATTCCTCTTGGTTGATTTGACTATAGTATGATCTGCATAATAAGCTGCAATAATGAGTATCTTTGCCCTCTCATAACAAGACCTAAGTACTCAAGTTTTCCTTTTTTGATAGTCAATATTATTTCAGCTTCATTTTCTATTCTTCTAGTAATTTCTGCCTTTCATATTTTTGAGTCCATGATATTCGTCGCATGCCGAACAAAGCATCTCTTGTGCCCATACTATTTCTAAAGCCAAATTGTGTGTCACTAATTTCATATTCAAGAGTTTTAACAATTCTGCTGTATATTATTTTCAAAAATGTTTTAAGTGTGTGACTCATTAAAGCTATTGTTTTGTGATCTGAGTAGGATATTTAACTAGACTTTTTGGGTATTGAAACAAAGGTCGATTGCAGCCATTGTCTGGGGATTGTGACAGTCTAATATATTAGATTAAAGAGTACAACCATTACATCAATAACATCTTCATCAATGAGTTTTAATAATTCGATGGGCACATAATCTGGTCCGGTAGCTTTACCCTCTTTTGTGTTTTTGATGGCATAGCTGACTTCTTCCCGTAATATTGGTGGTCTGGTATCCTTTGTGGCTTCTAATGATAGTTCTTCTCTTTCATTATATTAATTCAATTAAACGTTATATAAAATATAATAACAGGACCATTCTCAGATATCTATCTCCCTCTCCATTCCAATGCAAAAATCAATCACTAAATATACCAAAGCCTTCCTGACATATCAAAGGTGTAAATATAGATACTGTTTGCGAAATTCCTATTGTTTTAAGATCATATATAGGACAAAGCTACAAAAAAATCAAAATTTTTGCATAATTTTCACACGTCATTAAACATAATATTAAAAGTATAAAACAAATGAATGATATGTCATCACCCGTCATCTTGGGTCATCACTCATAACCCTTTTGCATAGGTACCTATTTCAACAGGAACTCGTTACAACCCGTTGTTTTTAATCTTATGCCATACAAATATAGACAACTTTATAATAGAGAATATGTATAGGTGACAGCCTTGGTATCATATGCAAAACTTTCTTACCTGTATCCCAAAAAGTATAAAAGGAAACACTCTGAACGGAATTCCAATAAATGCCATAGTTGGGTGGTTAATGTTAATAATATGTTTGTATAAATATTTTACCCACTTATTCTCTACTTTAATTTCGCATTCTTTTGAAAGAAATGGGTAGTTGTATAAATAACCTATAATGAAAAATAAATACAAATGTTTATGAAATATTTTTCTACATATAATAAATTAAAATTGGACATTTAAATATTCGTCAATACTGATATTTAAGCGTTCCTTAGAAAATCGAATCTATGGTTAAAAAATTATTAGCAATTAATTTTTTAACCATAGATTCGATTCAAAAAAAAAAAATTGTAAACACTATACTTGTCTCGGCTCTTGATATTTTTGTGCTTAACTTTTCAGTAGACGCAACTTGACTAGGACACCGGTGGGAGTCAATGAAGGTCATTTTTAAAGCCAATCGGTAGCTTTGGAGTTTCTCCGGCTTGTACCTTCTTTTGATAGGTACATTTATCCATTGTGTATCATTGCAGTGTTGATACTCGAACTGTAAGTTTGTAATTTGTAAAACCGGTGCATTGGACCATGTGCGTCTAGAGAAGTAATAGAATTTTGTGACTTTGCGAAGTAATGGTTTTATAATAACACTTTATTTTTCAGATATTATCGATTATGAAAAAGAGCAAAAATATTGTTAGCACTTTTTGAAGAAGTTTCGACGGGAGATGAGTACGATGATGAAGAGGAATCGAGAGAAGAAAAAAGAGATGTAGAAAAAAACTTGGAGGGAAGCGATACGGAACAGGAAAATGAAGAATAAGATGATGAGACAGATTTTGCCATTGGTTAATATTTTTTGGGCAAATATAATAAAACAAAATGGGCTAAGCATATTTCCCCTACGAACGTCAGAACTAGAAGTGAAAATATTGTTCTGCAGCTTTCGGGTTCAAAACAATGTGTCAGACAGAAAACCGATATTTTAGATATCTGGAACCATCTATTTGTTACTGATATATTGCAAATAATTTTTGATGGGACCAATACAAAAATAGAAGCAGAAAAGCAGAAGTTCAGTCGCGATCGAGATATATACCCAACAAACATTGATGAAAGTCGTGTCCTTATAGGTCTCTTATATCGTGCAGGTGTAAGAAAGGCAAGTCACCATACAACAGATTTGTGGAAAATGGAAGGCACTAGTATAGAGGTTTTCCGACTGACAATAAACATCACGAGATTAAGAAATTTACTAAGGCACATCAGGCATCGTCGATCGGATTAGCCAAGCGGGCTGGGCGGCTGGCTTCTCCTTCACTTCAATGCGAGAGATGTCAGTTCGATCCCCGGCTCGGTGTGCAGAAAACAAAAAGGCTCCATAGATCCCTACCGGAAGGGCGTCAAACGCCTAAATACCGGGTATATATATATATATATATATATATATATATATATATATATATATATATATATATATATATATATATATATACTAAGGCACATGCGAACTGGTGATATCAATATCAGGCATAATATAGTTAGTTTGGATAAATTAGCGCCAATAAGAGATCTTATTACCAAGTGGAACAAAAATCAGTTCATCGGAAAATCGGAAGAACGGTATAAAAATATTTGCACTGTCTGATGCGAAGTTATTTTATACCAGTAACGCAGAATTATAAACAATCAGAATGCCCACTCTGCTTGAACAAATAAGTACGTGCATCTCGTTCGTGAAGTCGGAATCAGCCACGTTTCAAACGGAACCAGTGCTGTTCAGTCACATTTTATCTGGTGTACATAGAAAAATTAACCCGGCTTAATTTATTTACGGCAACTAGGGACATAATATGCACTATTTTATTCATACTTTTAGTTGAAGAATAGATTAAATTATTTCAAATGTACTAGATTATTAATCTCTAAAAATTTAAATTACAGTTCTGTCGTAGCTTGTCACAATTTTCTCAATTCGAGTATATGTTTCCGTTTAAAATATGGCGATCGCGTGCTGACAAACTTCAAAGGCGGCTACTGGGAGTGGGCATTCTGATTGATATTTATTATGTGCCAGTAACATGGAAGTATACGTTGGCAAAAACCAAGTGGGTGATCCATAAGTCCATACTATCTAGACCAGGAATCCTCACTAGGATTTCTTTGAGAGCCTACTAGTTTGAATGAAATTTTCCTCAGGGCCGCAAGTACAAATGGTGGTATGAAATAACTAAAACTATATGACTATAACATAATTTTATTACAAGTTACGTAAAAACAATATAATTATAAATTATATGGACTGTTTTGCATGTAAAAAGTACGAAAATGTCTTTTACTTGACTCCAAGAATGTCAAGTCCTGAATTTGTTAATTCTTTGAAGTCGACGGGCGAAATCTTTCACAGCTCTCTAGAATGGCATCTATGTTAGCAGGTTGGGAAGAAACTGAAATTCCCAAAATGTTTTCAACGTTCTCACTAGTTAGCAGAGATCTGTACTTGTTTTTTATGAACTTCAGCTTACTGAATGTAGATTCACATACGTATGTAGATTCAAAAACACACAAAATTTTCTGAGCACAGTCAATTAAGTTAGGAAAGTTGTCATTTTTAACTGCTTCCCAAAACTTATAGTGAGCTTTTCCCTTCTTTTTTTTTTTCAAAAATACTTTTGAGCTCTGTATCATTGTGAAGATCAATTAACTCATTTTTCAAATCCCTAGCTTCGTATCCAAAAATAGAAAGATGAGCTACATTTGCTGTTGTTATTACCCATAGATTTTCCACCAAGCGAAATGGTTCTTGGAACTTCCTGAAGTCACTAAACCTCACAGACATTTCATTCTTTAGGTCTGCTAACAGCTTCAGTAGGTCAGAAATATATTGACTTTCATCTGGATTTTCATCAAACAGTGCTTTAACGGAAGGAAAGCTGGAATAATCTTCATTTGACAATTCTTCAATATTTAATTCAGCTTCTGCTCCAGTGAAAACACAATACTCATCATTTTCGTTACACTGTTATTGTAGTCTCCTTGCAATTTCGTCAATGTTTCATTCATAATGCTCATTGTATCAGTGCGAAACGCTACTTTAAGCCACCAACTAAAATTATGAATATCAGGAAACTCTTTATTCTTTGTAGCCAAAACCAGAGTAATCTCATGTCGAATGCTGAAGAAACGTTCCAAAACTTTACCCTTAGTCAGCCATCTCACTTTTGTGTGGTAAAGAATGTCCCCATATTGCGACGTAAGTTCTTTCAAAAATTCTTGAAACTCTCTGTGGTTTAGTTCATTTGATCTTATGACATTTACAATCTTTACAAGTGTTTTCATAAAACAGCTGAAATTTTCACCAAATTTAGCAGCTAAGCTTTCTTGATGAATGATACAATGGAAACTCAATAAATTATCAATTCAAAGAGTTTTTTTAACAGCTAAACAAACCCTATATTTCGCCCCAACATTGATGGGCAACCGTCTGTACACACAGAAAAAACCTTTTTCAAATCAATGCTATGCTCGTTAAACAAATTTACTATTGTGTTCAAATAATCAACACCTCGAGTTTGTCCAGTCATAGGAATCATGCTCAAAAAATCTCTTTAAGAACACAATCCTTCGATACATAATTTACGAACAATAGCAGTTGAGAAATTGCCATTATGTCAGTGGACGAGTCGAGTGCAAGACTAAAATATTTACTTTTTTGCAGTTCATCGGTAAGATTAAGGGCAATATTTGCTGCTTAGTCCTGTGACCGTCTCATGCACGTTGAATCAGACAGCTGAAGTTTTGAAACTTCATCTAATATTTGTTCATTATTAGCAAATTGAAAGGACAAAGTTTTGCAAGCTGTGACAACACATTCTATTATAATTTCTGTATCAGAAAACGGTTTCATCTTTTTTGCTAAAATTTTCGGCCAGTGCCACTATGGTGGAGGTAAAGATGACTAATGCGAAATGCGTTACAATGCATGTACACTACACTACTGTAATCTGATTAAATACATAAATAGAAACATAATTATATTATAACTCGCAAATTTTGTTTTACTGCCTAGCAGTTTGAGGGTCGCGAAAAATCGCTCCGAGGGCCGCATGCGGCCCACGGGCCGCGTAGTGAGTATGGCTGATCTAGACACTAGTACCAAGGCAGTGGCAGAACGGGCCTGTCAACCTCTACGGATCTAAGAGAAATGTTACCACCGACAATTGGTATACCAGCGTTGATCTTGGTTTAAGCTTGAAGGAAAATGGTTTAACTCTCGTGGGAACAATAAAAGTAAATGGAAGAGAAATTCCTACATAACAATCAATGACGACTTATTGCCTCTACTATATTTGAGTTTGGTTCAGAAAGACCACTAGTGGCATATTAACCAAAAAAAAAACAAAAACGTTCTGTTATATTCCACTATGCACCTTGGGAACGACGTTGATCCTGTATCTAGAAAATCGGAAATCATATTAGCATATAACCGCACAAAAAGCGGTGTTGATACCGTAGATAAATTATGCACACAATATGATGTGGCACGTTATAGTAGAATATGGCCTATGATTGTTTTGTACAGCCTTTTAAATGTTACTGCAATCAATTCATTTGTTATTTACAATTGTAACATTCCAAATTCTACAGAGACCCGACGAGAAGTTTTGACAAATTTAGCATTTAGCCTTACGTATAACCACCAGAAGAATCAAAGCCAAAATATCTATATACCCAAGACAATAAGGATTCGACTAAAGTAGAACTGTCATTTGGATGAAGATGTCGTGCCAGTTCAAAGAACTCCGGGAGCAATTTGGAGGTATGGTGACTGTGGATGGAAAAGAACCGAAAAACGAAATATTTTTGTTCGATTTGTAAAAAGTATCTTTGTTTGGAACATGTAAATCCAATTTGCAATGAATGTAACAATATTTCAGCTTAATTTTATTATGTTTTGTGCCATCTCTTAATATATTTTTTTATGATAATTCTTAGTGAAATAATGTTTTATTTTTGTTTAAGGTAGCTCTTGAAACTGATATGTTAGGTTCTAATTTTAAATTAATTGTAATTTGTTTAGTAAAAAAGAGAATAAATCAAACTATTACAAAAATTGTGGACTATTTTTTGTTCTACATGGTATAGTTTCTACTGGAACAAAAGGTACTACTTTTTTGCGACTGTAAATAATTAATTGGTGTGTCGTCCAATGTCATTTTATGTTACAAAATACTGTTTAGTCACGTAACAGAATGATACTCTTTTACTTATATTGTGCTACAAATTTAAAGAGTAACTAATTAGGAACAGAATAAAAAAAGAACGCAGAAATATCAAAATGCGAAAGAGGGAGAAAGAAAAGAAGGAAAAGTAAGAATAAAATTAAGGAAATATAATGATCTTAAGATTTAATATTTACCTGTGCACAGTATTACATCGTCTATGGTTTCTTCTGACCCGTCACTGAATAAAATGGAATGCTGACGGAATTCTTGTATAGGAAACTTTTTCTTAATCCCTTCAGGTATTTGAAACGCTTCGTAAGGTGGATTTCTATGGCAAATTGATACCTATAATAATATTTTATAAATTCAACTTGGATCTTTGAATATTATTTGCTAGTTAATTCATACGACACTTCTATTTTGAAGTCGTTTATTATAAATCAGTCATACTACAGTGATTACACATTTTTCATTTATTCATGATACCTATGGCAACATCACATTATATTTTTATCATAATGGATAATGGAGGATAATGATATACGTTAGAGGATTCGTGCTATCATTCTCAAGAGGATACAGTATAGTTTATGCGTTTTTATTAGTAACGCATAAACTTGGTCCTTCTTTTTATATAATATTATTATGGTGACATAGTTTAATTTTTTTTTAATTGCTAAGAGCAGTAATTATACTTACATTATCTGATCCTTTACGAATGAGTCTACCAATATCAATTCCTGAAGGGCCCGTACCAACAATGAGTACTTTTCGATTTTTAAACCGATCTGGTTTCCTAAAATCGTGGCTATGAATGATCGTTCCTTGAAAGTTTTCAGTACCTGGAAATTTTGGTATGAAAGGAGTAGAATAATTTCCAATACATATAAAAATTGCATCAAATGTCTTTGTTTCGCTAAGTTTAGATTTCAGGTCCTTGATTTCTACTGACCACTTCCCCTTTTCGAGAGGAGTGACTTTGATTACATGTTTAAAAAACTGAAAATTAAAAAGCAGAACTGAATACAATAATAAATGTACATAATAATAAATTGACATAACCACAGTGTACCAGTAGTCAACCGACCGTCTCCCAGTAGTTAATTCAAAAATATAATTATGCCTAAGCGTTATAAATAATTTACGTTTTAAATATAATAATATACTGCTATCTTTTGTTTAAAATACACAAACTCTGTAATTAAGTTTCTTTTGCTTATTTCTTATAGTACTGTCGTTCTCGACAATTCAATTTTTAATAAATTTTTGTTAGTAACAGATCTAACAAAAAAGCACGTGGAAATTTTTTGATTTATTAGAAACAATCCTCATTGTTATCAGTATTTTTTCTTAATTTCTCGGATTCACATGACATCCCCGATTCCTTGTTTCCAAGATTATAATATGAAATAAATATATCTAGCAAAGGCGTAGCCAAGTTTTAGTTTCGGAGTGAAGGTTTAATAAAAAAAAAACGACTAAAAGTACATAACATAACCCTTATATTCATAAGAAAAATATTAAAGTGTAGAAAGGATGACTAATGTCTAGAGCCTGACCCACTACTCTGAGCCGCGTAATGTAGGTTGCCTATTATGAATTTGAATCCGGGAAATTACTGACAGACTCACGCATGACGTCCGACATCCGATAATCATTTTTTACTAAAATAGATGTAATAATTATTTTTCTTCCAAAAACGAATTGTCATTAGATCAGGCAATTTTAGTTCTATCATATAATGATTTAATGACTCCCTTTTTAACATTTATATTGTGATTTGATTTATAATTTAGATATATGTTCATATGTGTTGGTTTTTTGTATACATGAGTCCCATATCCACTATTTTCCTTTGAGATTAAATCATCAAGAAAAGGCAACGATTTATTTTATTTCTTTTCCATTGTAAATTTTATTGACTCCTCCTTTTTACCTTTTATTTATATTAATCAGAAGTGTGTCCAACAGATCATCTACATATTTCCAACGTATTGTGCGCTTTAAATTTTGATTAGGAATATTTGTTTTGAAATCTTCCATCAATATAATTATGGATTTAAAGCACAGCCCAAAAATTTTGTGTATATGAAAATGTTTAGATGAAAATAAGTGTTGTCAATAGATAATGCCAACAGTTTCGTTATTGCTGACACATTTAATTTGGTTCTAGTTGTTAATCTATCATTTTGTAATTTGGTCCTAATTGTTTTCAGTTTCATCTAATGGTACATTTATATATAGACTATTTATTTATATAAAAATTTACTTAGAAAATATTACATATACAAATCAATGTACCAAATTATATTAACATTTAAAAAATATAGATAATTTTAATGAAATTTGTGATTTATTTTTCTATCTAATCGTTGTTTTATTTAAGTCAAGCATAGCCACAGCTATACAGATCCCTGTTTATAGTAATAACTTCTGTTTGTTTTTGAATAATACATCTACAAAAAAGGTGCTACATATTTGATTCATTCATGCCTTGTAAGACCTTTTCTTTGTAATATCTATAAATGATTAATTTCCCCGTTTCGAAATACATTATTCAGCACAGTTATATAAAAACTATTTATTGAATGATGGTTAGTTCCTCGAAAAACTCTGGCTTTTAATATTTTTTGTTGCGCATATGAACATATATCTAAATTATAAATCAAATCACAACATAAATGTGTAAAAGGGAGTCATTAAATCATTATATGATAGAACTAAAATTGCCTGTTTTAATGACAATTCGTTTTTGGAAGAAAAATAATTATTATAACATCTATTTTAGTAAAAAATGATTATCCGATATCGGACGTCATGCGTGAGTCTGTCAGTAATTTCCCCGATTCAAATTCATAATAGACAACCTACATTACGCGGCTCAGAGTAGTGGGCCAGGCTCTAGACATTAGTGAAAGGATGTCTTAAATTTCTGAAGAAATAAAAATAATACACCAACATGGTTCACACAACTTTATTCCAACTTCATGTCTTACAGTCTTCTGTCTGTCTACCATCTGTCAGCTGTCATTACACCTTGACAACCTTGACAGAGCATTAAATTTAAATTTAAAAAATGCGGTAATAATAAGAAGCCTACAAAAGATTTAAAAAATAGATACAGAAAAATCTTACTTATTTTATAAAATAAGTAACTTTACTATCAAATGATATTAATTTCTATTTTATTAATAATTTATTATTTAGTCTGACTTTGACGGGGTCTATTAGAAGTAAACAACGTATGCTTTGTTGATATGTCAGCAGATGGCGTTAGGAGCAAATATAACAATTTATTTTATTATTTTGATATAATGTAATTTGTTTAAAATATAAATAATAATTAATAAAGTTTATTAAATTTTGAAAATATTTAAAATTTAAAAATACACAAAACATATTATGTAACAGTCTTCACTATCCTAACGCAATTTCACACATCTGAACACATACAGAGCCAGAGGACATTTTTAAGGAATATACACTTGGGCACCTTGCAAATCCCTACTCATAGCTACAGCCCCATCGTAACCTTGACCAACATGATTTTTCAGAGCTGTAACTATGAGAATTGCAAGACTATACCGCCACGTACCAGAACCCTACAACTTTGTTTATCCTAATTTTAAAGACTTCAAAAATGTTATTTTGGAAAGATACGCCACTATTAGACCTGGAAATAAAAAAAAAATTGTTCTATGAGTTAGTGATCTCGTGAGACTTCACTATAACCCAGTGGAACGGGTAATAAAATATAAAACTGATTTTAGCATGGAATGAGCAGATTTGACTGAAAGATCTAAGCAATTGAACATCTCACCAGATAAAACCCTTATATCAAGCACCATTACCAATAGAAACTACAAAATTTGTTCATTTACAAGAAATGAAAGCATTAATACTAGGTGATCATCACCACTTCTATGATCCCTTACCACACGGATGCTTAACTACAACTACTTTCTCGGCGGAATCATTGGCAATACTCAAAGGTTTGAAATACAGTATTGCCCAAAATAAACAGTACTGAAACTGAAACATAGATGTCTCTTTGTGCGCGCTGTCATATTCAAACTAACTAATATAGACCTGTCAAGTAATCCTTAAACAATTAATTATTAAGGCCTAATGGTTAAAAATGGTTTTAAGTACAGGGGAGAAAGTATTTCTTGTGGAGCATTATTTTCGCTCACACAGAATCGGCCGACGTAATAGTGCAAGTCTGCAATACGTGTGTGATCAATTCACACAACGGTTTAATAAACGTGTTTAGACGAAGCACATTTTTATTTGTCAGGCCATGTAAATCGTCGCATAAATCGATTTCTGGGCATTGCCAGACCAGATGAAGTTCAAGAAGTTCCTTTACACAGCGCAAAAGTGAGTGTCTGGTGTGCAGTTTCGGGATACGGAATCATTGGTCCTTACTTTATCGAAGAAAATGGTAGACAAGTCACACTTAATCAACAGAGGGCATATAAATTTTAACACGCTTTATCCCTGATCTACGTCAATTTTGTCGTGCACGTAATTTGGCATTTCGAGACCAATTTCTCCAGCAGGATTGGGCAACTTGCCATACTGCTGTCGCAGTTCGTCAATTTCTTCAGGGACATTTTCCAAACAAATTTATTTCACGATTTACTGACTTCCCCTATCCTGCTCATTCATTTGGGCATGGCTAAATTTGCCGTTTTTAAACGGGCACCACAAACCATCAATGAGAGGATGCCGTTAGAGCGTTCTTCGCTGACTTGAGACAACCTTTATTCCATAACATTACGAGGAATCTGGAATATCGGTATGAAGTCTGTCTTCAGAGAGGAGGAGCTCATTTAGAGCATGTTATAAAGTGTCAATAATATGTATTTTTTAAAACAATAACATAATCAGAAAAGCAGTACTATTTATTTTGGGCTATACTGTATGTTAAAAACTCTCATATTAAAAAATCGTTAATTCTTTCAGATTGTCCTTCAATTCTACAGAACACAAAAAACACTTTTTTGCCTAAAACATTTAGTAATCCTTATATTTTTTTAATAAAGGATCAATTAAAGCACAGCAGACTCTGGCTTTAATATAAAATTTATTTGGATTAAGGCACATATTGGACTCAAAGATAATGAATATGTAGATTACTTAGCTAATAAATCCAGTATAATATCAGGCACTTTATTGTCATATTCTTTATGTGTATCAGATGCCATTACGATTTAAATAACAAACCAGCTATCGACATGGAAAGATCAATGGAATTTTACTACTTTACAAACCATACAAGATACGCCATTTTACAACCAGATATTCCACAAACTACTTGGTTTAAGAATTTTAAATCTCCACGTAAATATATAACCACCATAAATATGGTGTGCTATTCAAGTCATTTATATAAAATAAATGTGATTGAAGATGATAATTGCAAACATTGCGGAAAACTGGGTGATCTTGATCACATCTTTTTTGAATTTCCTAAGTTACAACAGCATTCAAACTGTCTCTACAAAAAAATAATCGAATTTAATATGTATGCACCATTCAATATTCAGTCGCTACTGGCTACAGGCTCACAAAAATATATAGTATCATTATAGATTTCTTGTCAGACACATGCACAGTTCTATAGAATTTGTACGCGAGCATGGAATTTTTCATGATCGTGTGGAAGTTTAGATTTGTATCCTTTGTTTATCCTAAATGTTATAACACCTTATCCGTGGTCCAGTTTTGTTTGTCTACTAAGAATGTCTTGATGGGCCCCTAGACGAGAAGCAAGTGACCCAGTAAGTTTCCTTGTCGTATATTCTTCTATTAATTATCCGTTAGTTTTCTATTAGGGATAGGGTTGTGCATTTGTTTGATTAGAGAATCCATTACAACTGGCTGAATGACTAATGTCTATGCCATTAAAAAAAAACTACAACTATCTTTCCATATTAAATCTTTTCGTTAAAATCTTTTTTATAAACCTTTTTACTTACCACTGTTTTTTAAAGTACCAGAAATAAAATTTGAAATTTGTTTTAGACATCGTTGTTTTTTTAATAATAACTTTTCTAACTTTGTTAATTGAACTAAATTTTTAAGTGTCAGTTAATTTGTAGTTATCAAATATACCTATAAGTTGTAAAATGAACGTATTTCATTTATTTCATACCGTGTATTCATTTTACCCTTTAAAATATTATTTATATTATTATCTCCTTCAGATACAACTTGTTATTTAAATATATTAATTTATCTTTATGTATAATATGTCGTGTTTTTAGTCTTTACCGTGGGATAAATAAATCATAATTTATTAAAAATGTATTGCACTTTTTTAGATTGTGATTAAATCTTCTGAATAACTAGTCATATTTGTATAGTAGTTTTAATATTATTGAGTCAGGCCCTGATCCCACTGCCATATTGGTATGATCGTTAGCCACACCTACTGACGCCGTTTTTAATACACTCGTTAATATGCTCATAGCTTCTCCCTAGATTCTAACTCGATGGTTTTAGTTTATGTTAATATTACCCACAGCTAAACTTAGAATTTTTATTTCACATGTTTTGTAATAAGGAAAGATTATTTTTATTTACTCATTTTCCTTTCTCTTTTATTCTTTGGGTTTATTTTAACTTAGATTACATCATTTGCAATATGTTCTTTGTCGGCAGCCTTACCGACGTAGTTTAATATCTATTTATGGCAGTACGTCAGCGGCGGCTCGTGGCCTAAAAAAGTGGTGAAAATGAGGAAAGCTTGCCGGAGCCAAAAGGAGTTTTGGTACATACTTCGCGCCCAAATCTCATTAAAAATTCATTAAAAAAAAATGTATAGAGTTTAGGGCCCTAATAACTTGAAAACAGTTTTTTAGGGCACTTTCATTGAGGGTTTTTTGGCGATTAAAACACCACGCCTGCTAAAACGGGTTGGTGAGTTTCGATTCAGCCGTCCACTCTGAGTCAGACGCTGATTGCAGCCGACCACTGTGAATCAGACGCAGATGTTTAAAATACTGGTTGGTCGACCATGTAAAAGAACATCCCTTTTATCTTCATTTTTCCAATGCCTAAACGGAGTCTCTAATATATCATACACCAAGTCATTAATTTAGCTACCATTTAATATAGTCTTCTGCAGGTCATCATGCAGGGTAGAGTCGATGGCAAAAAGGGAATAGGTAGAAAGAGGAAATCATGGCTGCGAAATATTCGAGACTGGACAAACATGACTGTAGACGAATTATTCCACGTTGCAAAAGACAGAGAAACTTTTAGAAATGTAGTCGCCAACCTCCGTTAATGGAGACTGTATAGGAAGAAGAAGAAGAAGTCATTAATTGAATTCATGTCTGTCTAAAATTATATTTGTCCAAACGAAATCCACGAGAACACTTTATATCCGAAATCCGAAAGAAACCACAGAGAAATGTATTAATAAAGTGCACCAAACAAATAAAATTATTACTGTGACTAAACTAAACTAATAAATACTATATTATACACTATACTATATAAAAAATATCTATATAATAGATTAAATTTCAAAATATTGTCGCTGAGGGAAATTTCCGCAAAATAGGAATACCAAATACACATCCAACAGTGGGTGAAGACAGATAATATATTTTTAGACGGAACTGCACTCACCAGTTTTCTCAGCTATCACTAAGGATAGGCTGACGTCACGTTGCCATGGCAACCGTGAACGCTTATGCAGATGGATTTCGCATTTCAAAATTGATATCTATTCCTGAATCCTACACGGCTAGTGACACAGGTCAGGTACGTCAAGTACGTACCGCTAATAAAGCTAGTTGTCTTTTTTAATTTTTAGATTAATTAAAAGAGAATAAATAATTTATTTCAGAATTTAGATATAATAATTTTTTAATATATTATATAATATATTAATATTAATTTTTTATTTATTTGTCTCAATTTAATTATATTTTTTTGGTGAACCTCACCTTCACCTATTTCACCTGGCCGGCCGCCGCTGCAATACGTTTTATGTGGTGCTAACTCTTTCCACATTAATGCCTTAAAGATAGGTATTATTATTTTGAATATATCCCAAAAAATAAGATAATAATACCATACAGTAATACAACAGTTTTGAAGAGTTTGCCAAATATCACGTTTTCAGCCTCTCCTGAAAATTTTTAATTTTTCACATAGGACGTATTGCCGTACCACCGAAGATATATTGAAGAAATTGAAGCTTTCCTGTATCTGATATCTTGTAGTTTTTAATATAAGTAATACTAACGTACTGATGATGGGACATATATTGTAAGCCTTGAAACCGGTAGCCAAAAAAAAATACCGTCAGTAAATAATAAAAACTAAAGATTGTGAGAGTTTAATTTTAATTTATTTCCCTTTTATCTACTAGTTTTATGGACTACACCTTGGCAAACTTTTCATCATTTTTAAAAGTAAATAAATTAGCGATTTACGAAAAATAAATAAAGGGAAAGCTCAACTCAGAAGCATAAAATCTGAAATAATTCGTAATTCCGCTAGACTTCACTGAGGTATAAAAATTAAAACATTATTATAAAAATTATAGACAAACAAACCTGAATATGAGATAGTAAGTTAAAATGACTTGCATAATCTTTAATATATTGCAGAACCATTGGTTGTGACACGTAAGAATAGTCTGGTTTTGAAAATGGAAAATCTTCTAATTGCATCAGCTCTTTGGGCAAATTGGTCCTAAAATAGGAAAATAGTAAAAAATATGTAATTAATGATATGTAGTGAGTAACGTGTTACATAATTTCACAATCTTCATATAGCATAATAGTTATTTATTATACGAGCGAAAAAAGAATTAGATTTGAGTTCGAAAATGTTTTTTCAGACAAAAACCCGGGAGTTAAAATCTAAGTGTATAATACATAATTCACATGGAGGTGCATAATTGGATTTTTCCTTTACAGGGATTAAGACCTTTTAGACTTCTTTAAAAGACAAAAAAGTAGTATGTAATAAATGTAATAACTGTAATATCTCTAACTCTCAATGTGAAAAATTGCTTAAAATATATTTAAGAAAAAACTGCAAACAAACTTTATGACAATATAAAAACATTATTAGATAAGAACTGTATTATAAATAATATAGTAAATTTTCTAATTGTAAACTAAAAATTGAAATTCGACTAATAACAGTAATCAGTTGATACGACAAAATCATAAATGAAAAAAACTTTGTTTAGCAGTATTATCCAAAAGTTTATGTGTAGAACTTTTACTTTACATTAGAATACCAACTTACCTAAGTCCATCATACATTGAAGAGTGAATGGGTAGTCCATTGTCGTCGATTCCAGTTTTTTCAATATAATTCCAGGTACCACCTATCAAACCAGTTTGTTCAAAAAGTTCGCACTCATGATGTTCGTCTAGACTGTGTTTTAGAGCAGCTAAACCGGCAGCTCCTCCTCCAATAATACCTACTTTCATTTCTAAAAAAGCCACAAAGAAATAAGAGATAAATCAATAAAAAAGTTGAAAGAAGTAATATTTTAACAATAGATTAGGAAAAAGTGCCAGGTAGAATAAAATTTACGGACCACCAAAAACATTAGTAATCAATTTGGTATTTTCCACCATACCTGTGACTTACTTTTGAAGTGGTTTGTTACTGTTTTTTTGAAGTGATTTATTCGTTTCAAAATATTGTTATTAACTGAATGCCAATGTCATGTGTATCACTGTTGGAATCTCTCAAAGTACAATAATTTAACATTTTCGATTGAATTATTTGTTTATGTGGGTTAGCATGTTTTTGTTTGTGGCTTACGTTGTTTCAGATTTTAAATTTGTACGTATATATATATATATATATATATATATATATATATATATATATATATATATACAAGGATTTCCACAGTTTTCACTGTATTCCTTCACTCAACCGTTTTCTCCAATTTTTCCTGTTTAGCCAGTCCCCTTCCTGTAGGTTTCTTCTACTCATTGCTTCGTCCACCTCATCTCTGAAAGATCTTCGGGGTCTGTCTCTCTTTCTTCTTCCTATCGGGCTCCACTCTGTTATTCTATTTATCCACCGATTTTGGTCTGCTCTTATGACATGTCCGTACCATGTTAATCTCTTCTGTTCGATGTAGTCTATTATGTCGGAGTTCATTCCCATTCTCCTCTTAATCTCCATGTTATTTATTCTGTCTCTTCTTGTTACTCTGCAGCTTCTCCTTAGGAATTCCATCTCTGTTGCTCTTATTTTGTTTTTGGTTTTCTTATTTATTGTCCAATTTTCACACCCATAAGTGAGGATACTTCTTGTCATGGTATTATATATTTTTTTCTTTGTTTTCATGCTGATGTTCTTATCCCATAGTACCGGGTTCAATTTTCGTATGCAGTCTCTTGTTTGTCCTAGTCTATTTTTTATCTCTTCCTCCGTTGTTCCTTTGTTTGATATTATGAAACCTAAATACTTATACTTGTCTGTTCCTTTGATTTGTTTACCTTCGTCTATTTCCAGCTGTTTTATTTCTGTATTCTCCGTTGTTAGGTATTCAGTTTTCTTTAGGTTTATTTCCATCCCATTCTTTGTATATTCCTGCTCCAGTTTTCTCATCATAAAACTGAGGTCATCCTCGTCTTGTGCGATCACTATTTGGTCGTCGGCAAAACTTAGCGTATATAGATATTTGTTCCTTACTGGTATACCCATTCCTTCGCACTTTCTTTTCCATGGTTTCAGGGTTTTTTCCAGGAATATTTTGAACAGGGTGGGGGATGTGGAGCAACCCTGTAGTAGTCCCTTTGTCGTCTTAAATGGCCTGCATATTCTACTGCCCGTTTTGATAGCTACTTCGTTATTCTTGTAGAGTGCTTTTACCGCGTTTATTAATCTTCGTGGAACTTCGATGTCTTCCATTGCTTCCCATAGCTTGGTTCTAGGTATTGAGTCATATGCCTTCTTAAGATCAACAAAAGCCAGATGGACGGATCTATTTTTGGCCATTCTTTTTTCTATTAGTTGTTCGACCGTGTAAATGTGATCTAAGCATGCTTTCCCCGCTGTGAAACCTGCCTGGTCTTCTCCGATTTTATCTTGTATATATATTTCTAATTTTTCCTTTATGGTCTTTCCATACAGTCTGCCTATAGACGATATAATGCTGATTCCCCGATAGTTTTCGCAGTTTTTTCTATTTCCTTTCTTGTATATTGATGTCATATATGCTTGGGTCCATTCTGCCGGTAATTCTTCTCCATTCAGTGCTCTCTCAAACATTTTATGTATCATACGAAATAACTTTTCCGATACGTTTTTAAATTAATTCATTTGGTATTCCGCCGGGACCTTCTGCTTTTTTGTTCTTTAAAGTTTTGATCGTTCTTTTTACCTCAGCTAGGCTTAATTCGATTTCGTCGTGTGTGTAGATTTCTATTCCGTCTATTTCTGATTGTTTGAATTCGGGGCGGTCTTCGGTTAGCAATTTTTTATAGTATTCTTGCCATTCGTTTTCTTTGATTTGACCGATCTTGATTTTCTCTGTCTTATTTCTTTGTAGCGACTTTAAGATGCGCCATGACTCTGAATTTCTCGTTCCTCCTATGTGCTGTTCTATCTCTGTGCATGTTTTTTCCCATCTTTCATTTTTTTCATTTGCTACTTTTCTTTTCACTTCTTTATTTTTTTTTCTGCATAGTTCCAAGTCCTCATAGTTTTTTGTGTTCAGGTATTTTATATGAAGTTCTTTTTTCTCTTTTATGCATGTTAGTGTGTCTTCGGTTAATTTCGTAGTTTGTTGGGTGTATTTTTGGTCCACTTCTAAATTTGTACGTTACAATCTGTTTTTCTTACCTTACACCCGCTGTAAGAATAATTACCAAGAATTTTAAAAGCTTTATATTTTAAAACTAAACATATTTGTAAACTTACATCTCAACTAATAATAGCAAACATTAAGATTAAACCTCGGATTACATGCAAAATGACTTTTTATTTATTTTGATTATTCTAGGCATTTTTACACCTTTCGCCGTTTTTTGTGCCTTTTTGAAGTGAAGCTTTTATATTGCGTTGTGTTACTTTTTTTTCTATAGTAAAATGGTGAGGCGAGCGTCACGGAATTAGCGCCACAAGATGGCGTCGTCACGTTCGTTTCTAGTCATCGTATATTTACTATAAGCAGGTTTAAATTAAAAACTGCATGAAAAATAACTAAAAAAATATAGACATTAAATGAGAGATAAAAAAATTAAACGAATATCTGTCATAAGACTGAATAGCTTATAAATGTAAAGTCCTGACAGGACTATGACATGGGACAGGCGACACAAGGTCTCATGGCATAGATAGAGGTTAAGCACTTTAGAAGTAATAATAATAAAAATGTACAACAGTCCGTATTAAACATTATTACATGGCGCAGTCATGTGGATAATGGAGCCTGTTGCTTCCAAAATCAATGAAAACAAGAAGTTTTTAGAATTAAAACAATATGGAGTTAAGAATACCTCAACCATTATCATTTGAAGGAAAAGGTAGAGGATGATGCTTTTGTAACGTAAATAGTTCATACATTAAATATAACAGAAGAAAGGAGAGAGGAATTTATAGCTGAAACTAAACAGGATAGGAAGCTTCAAATAATTAGAGATTTTTGTGAAACAGGGTGGCCGTCATGTGCATCGAGGGTAACTTACATAGTAAAAGATTATTTTAATATTAGGCATGACGTTTACTCATTAAATGATTTGATGTTTTATACGGACAGAGTCATAGTTCCGGATTCTTTGCGGCATTGGATGTTAAAGTTGCTTCATAAAACACACTTTGAGGTTACAAAAACACAGCAAAGAGCGAGACAGGTATTGTTCTGGTCAAATATGAATAAGGACATAGTGGATTTGGTTAGAAATTGTGTTGATTGTGAGAAATATCAGAGAAATAATCTTAAAGAGCCGTTAATACTAGGAGAAATTCCAGAACTGCCATTTCAAATGCTAGCGGCTGATATTTGTGAATTTGGAGGAGCATCTTATTTAATTGTAATGAATTATCTTACAAAGTGGATTGATATTGTTCTGTTGCAGTCCAAAACATCCCAGTCAATAATAAATTCGTTTAACAATGTTTGCCACTCATGGGATTCATTTGGAAGTCGTATCTGATAAAAGGCCTTTTTGCTCTAAGGGATGTCGAGAATTCTCTAAGAAATGGAACTTTAAATAGTGACATCTAGCCCTAGTTATCCTAGAGCAAATGGGCAGGCAGAACGAGCTGTCCAGATAGCTAAAAATATTTTAAGGAACTTTAAAGATCTTCAGTTAGTCTTATTAGAATATAGGAACACACCACTATTAGGATAAGACAAATCCCCAGCACAACTCTTGAATAGTCGTAGACTTAGAGGCAAACTTCCAGTTTTACAAGAAAAATATTTACCAGAACAGGTAGACCTAAAAAATGAAAAGAATAAATTGGATAATAAAAGAAAATTGTACAAGCATTACTATGACAGAAATACAGCTACAAAGAGCGTAGGCGCAAAATTACGGGCCAATGCTTTTTAAATGCATTCATTTTTTTCGAATCCTAAAAAAACTAATAAATATTTTTGAAAAATTTAAACAAAGAATGAAAGAATACATTATTACTGAGGGCCGAAAGTCCCTGAAAACTTCTATAATGTTTATTTTAATAAGTTAAAGGGGTGAAAAAAAGAGAAAATTTAGTGTGATTTTTAATTTCAAATATCTCATTCAAAAATACTTTTTGTTTATTCTTAGGGACTTTCGGCCCTCGGTAACTAAAGATTCATCTACGCTTATTTCTCTTTTTGGATAATAACTAATATGCATTCTATTATTAAAGATATCGACCAATGGGGACCAGCTTTCTCCGAGAGATTTCTGTATTGTCATTAAAGTGCAAAACACGTAAAATTAAAATAAAACTATTGCGATTCATATATCTTGAAAAAATTTGAAAACTGAACAGATGACTGGTTTTCTAGTAGTCATTCAGATGGTTTAACTTAATTGTATTCATATAAAATAACAGTCCAAGAAAAATTTTAAATTCTGCTTGTGTTACCTATTTCCAAGAGGCAATTCTAGACGTTTCCGAATGACTTCGTGTAAGTATTTCGACAGCATATACATTTTATTTAGAATAATCATTTCGGAAAATTCGGTATTGCCTATCAGGTTAAAGTTTGTAGGATCATCTTCATTTGTATCTACTTCTGTAGACCATATAATGTTAGTAATTTTGTTGCTTAGGCAGTTGAATCAAATTTTGAATTTCCATTAAATCATTGTCAAGAACTTTATCACAGCTTTCAATAATACCTCTATTATCTTGCCACTCAGAGTCACTTCCACTATTCATTACATCATCATCGTCATATGCTTCTAATAATGAATGTAATTGAACAGTGTCCAGTTTACGTTTATGTTCATATTTAGCCTTTTTAGATGTCGAAGGCATATTATTTACATCTATTTTTTTACTTTCACTATTATTCACAGTCACTTTAGACTTAACAACCAAAACGCACTACCACAGAATACCGACCACCAATCGCCGAATTATTCGTATCGAACAATCATCGTCGTGTAATTCACTAAATTTGTGCTGTCATCTACCAGGATTATTAAAATACGCGATGGTTTTAAAACCACTGCACTGTTTAAAAAGTGCAGGTTTCCTTCTAAACTATAAGATCCGTTGTATAGTTTTAACCTTTATTAAGTAATAACCATTAACCTTCAGATTACGGAGATTATTTAACTTACTTAGATTACGATGATGGGTCAAGCGTGACCCATTCTCATTTTATTTATAAGGGTCCTCCACAAATAGTTTTCTGCGATTTTTTATGTTTACTTGGGTGTTCCATTCAGGATTTTCCATATTCCATAAAACGAAAGCATTGTAGCATGCAATATCCAAAAAGTTAAAAAAATACGTAGGGGCCATCTTTTTGATGCTCTTTTGCAGGTGTATTCTCCGATCAATTTATCTAAAATATCAACTCCACTTTTGGTTTCGTTGTAATCCAAAATAATCTTTGGTTTAAACTTTTGGTCTTTATCAGAAATTTGTTAGGTTTGGTTACATATGAAACTAAAGTAATGTTTCTAGTGAACAAAAATTTTGAAGAATACAGTGAACGATCTGTCATTTCAAGCAATGATTTGGGCAAACTCTTTCTATTTTTTCTAATAGTACCCAAAAGAGTTAAATTTTTGGATAAGAGTTCTTCAGATAAAGAAATTTCAGTACAAAAAAATGTCAGTTTTAATATTTCGGCCAGACCTATACCAATGTTCTGCAAGTGTTTTGACAACTCTTGGGCCTTGGTTACGTTCAGATTGATCACCAAACTTTCCAGTATATATGTCAAAGTTGCAGCAATAAAATTTTCATCGTCACATAAGGTCCAAGCCTTTATACCGTATTTCTTCGGTTTACTTGGCATATAAATCAGAAATGGACAACGTCCCCTAACATCTATAAGTTGATAAGTCGATGGTATCAAAAGCAGATAGTTTATATGATTCCCTAAAACTTAGCGCAAATAGATTAGCGATTTCTCGAATAGGAGCTTCAAAGGAGAATCAAAGCGAATATACTTCAAAATACTTATAAATCTATCCCGACTTAGCTCGTACATGCATTATTTATATTGGACCATAAATTATGCACCTTCTCATGAGATTCTCTAAATCTTCCACATAATATAAGTATATCAAAGAAAGCACGCATTTTGACTAGATCAACTTCAATCCAGTCATTTATTTTTTTCTCGTTTTTACTGTTATACGCAGCTACGAACTCAATAGCTCTCTTATTGGTATACTCAAGAATCCTTGACATTATACTATCAGAAAAAAATAAATTGAAGGCATCCATTCATGTCTCAATATTTTGACTTTTCGTAGTGAGACCTATATTTTTCTGTACTAAATTACATGCCAATATCTCACCCATTTTTGGAGCTAAATAACGCCATGCTCGTCCTTTGCATATAACATCAGACACATTAGATCATTTACTATCTGTATTTTGAGAAAATGTCGCTAAAACTTCCTCGTTCTCGAGTTCAGTAATTAATACCTTCATCGGCTTCCGACTCACAACGGTCATTATCAATCCCGTCACTATTGCTTTCATCTAGCTCTCAACGTCATCTACTTCGTTATCTGATAGGAGTGCACACTTCAAGATCGATGCGTAAATTAAATTAAATAAACAAACGTGAAATACCGCTTTACACCGAAGTAGAGGTCTCAGATGTTCTCGTAGAATATGCCTTAGACACTACATTTACTCCGAAGGTTAACATCTAGCTATTAATATTTTTACAAATATAATCCTTTAAGGATTGAATAATCCTTAAGAAAAAGTTGAATAAAACAAATAAGGAGAACTTACGATCAATCGAATTTGTAAAAAAAATATTTCATAAAATATTAAGAAATAAGTGAATTTCAAGTTAGGCTTGACCCAGCTAGAATCCAACCTAGCGAAATGAGATTTCTAAGAAGACTAAATGTACTGAAAGAATATCTAGTCGACCAATAAAAAGATAAACGAATACAAAACAAAATAGAAGAAAAACATATGAACAGAAGTGATGAAAATGGAGTAATTAAGCAAAAACTAAATTACAAACAAAAAGATAATTGATTTTTATATGATTTTCAAATAATAACCATAATACTCTATTGTCACCTTTATTGTTTCGATGCCAAAGACCATAAGAAGTGGAGGCACATTAATTTTAATCAAAAAATATTTTTAAATTTGCGATATATACAAAAGAAGTATATTTTTATATACTAAAATCTCAATTTAATAATATAGTGAAAATTTTGTCACATCTTAATTATCTTTAGAGACACTACATAAAATTGAGGAAACAACATGAAACAACGTATCGCGTATATTGCTAAACTTCGTGAACTTTTATCATTTTCAGATAACCATATATTGCAAAAAAATGTCTATTATGGTTGCATATAGCGCTGTATTATCGAAATTGTTGTAGCTGATATACCAATCTCCCCCTTTTTATATTCGATAGTAAAATTTTATGACGCATATTTAGGATCTGCCAAAAAGTAAAGTATTTAAGCTCCAACATAAATACTGATGCCATAGGGTTTTAAAAGGGAACTGCTTAGAGTAAACATAATTAAAACGTTTAAATATTTTTACTGGTAGAACAAAAGTCGTTATTTAAAGTTAACTTCCAGATTGACAGGCTGTCATTTATATTTATACTAGCTGACCCTGCGAACTGAGTTCTATTACCTTTTATATATTAAGTATATATTATAAACGTTCATCATCATCATCATCATGTAACCTCTTCTGTCCACTGCTGGGCATAGGTCTCTCCCATTTTTCGCCACTCTCCACGGTTCTGTGTTTCTTGTTGCCATTTTTTGGATATTCGTCTAATGTCGTCCATCCAGCGTGTTGGTGGTCGTCCTCTGCTGTGTTTGTCTTCTTGTGGGCGCCAGTCAATTAGTTTTCTCGTCCATCTTGTGTCTTTCAGTCTCGCTATGTGACCTGCCCAATTCCATTTCAGCTTGGCTATACGTTTGACATCACTGATACCTGTTTTTTTCCTTAAGTCTTGATTCCTTATTTTGTCTTTTTTTGTCACGCCGAGAATTCATCTTTCCATGCGCCTTTGTTCCACTCGCATTTTTAGTGCTGTTGTTTTTGTGAGCGTGAGAGTTTCTGCTCCGTATGTTATAATAGGAAGAACGCATTGGACAAATATCTTCCGTTTCATAGCTATCGGGATTTTGCTCTTAAAGCTGTCTCTTAGGGAACCATACGGCGCCCAAGCAAGTGTTATTCGTAGTTGAAATTCGCAGGTCTGGTTGTCCTTGCCTATTCTGATTTCATGACCAAGATATATGTACTTTTCTGTCAATTTTACCACTTGATTCTGTATGATTGGGTGTTCGCTGGGAACTAAATTTGTCATAAATTTGGTCTTACTGCTGTTCGTTTTTAGACCTATTGTTGAAGATAGGTTTTCTAGTTCTTGTACCATTTGTTGTGCTTCATCCAGATCTTCGGTAATAAGTACTATATCGTCGGCAAAACGCAGATGATTGAGCATTTCTCCATCTATTTTTATTCCTCTATTTTCCCACTTTAGCATTTTAAAGGCGAATTCGAGGACCGTTATATATAATTTAGGTGAGAGAGTGTAGCCCTGTCTCACACCTCGCTTAATATGAATATCTCTGGTGGTATCATGTAGTTTTACACGCATTGTGGCGTTTTGGTATATTGTTTGTACTAACTTTGTGAGCCGGTAATCTATTCTACTATTGTTTCTACAAATGTTTATTTTTTCGTCTTGGCGTCTTTTAGGGGGCATTTTACTTGAGCCTCTCGAATAGCTTCTACGAAATTTTCGTTTAAGGCATTTACATTATTCATGAATTCATTTTGTTGTAGGATTTTATTGATATTGCCTTGATATTCATTTAAATTCGTTGGGTCGTTCCATATTGGGTTGGCTTTCTTCCTAATCCTTTTGGATCTTTCTGTTATTAAGTCTAATTTTAGTTTGGCTCTTACCATTCTATGATCGCTGCCTGTGGTAAAGCTATTAAGGACTGTGACATCGTTGAATATATATTTTTTGTCAGTAATTATGTAGTCTATCTCGTTTTTGATCTTACCATCTGGGCTTTTCCACGTCCATCTTCTGTGATCTTCTTTAGAGAAGAAACTATTCACCTGGTATAGATTTTGTTGTAATAGAAATTCTAGTAGTGTTTGTCCACGTTCGTTTCTGCCTTTGGATCCAAATTTACCTAGTGCTGTTTCCTGTTCATCCTGCTTTAGACCGATTTTTGCGTTAAAGTCATCGCTTATAATCGTGTATATTGGTTGGTGTTTTCTTCAGTGCCGCAGTGATGTCATCGTAGAAGTCTTCAATCTCCTCATCCGGATGGTTCGTTGTTGGTGCGTATACCTGAATAATCTTTATTTTATACCTTTGGTTTAGCTTTACGATTAAATAGGCTACTCCTGTGGATATACTTCTTGTAATTACTATGTCATCTGCAAGTCTGTTGTGTATAAAGAAACCGACTCTCCCGATTGATTCGGTTTCACTATCTATACTGTAAAATATATGCCCTGATTTTAGTGTTGTCAGGTTTTCTCCATGTCGTCTTACTTCACTGACTCTAATGATATCCCATTTTACTTTTGACATCTCGATTTCCATTTCAGTGAATTTTTCTTTAGATAATAATGTTCTGGCATTGTAGGTACAGATAAAGAGTGTTAAAGGTTTTTTCGTCTTTTGTGCGTCAGTTTTTTGCCCCCCCCCCCCAGAATCCTTGGGACAGACTGATAAATCAGTGTGAGCGTTTCGATTTCTCGCTATTCTCACCTGGGGTACATCCATTTTTGTTTAAAAATCTGACTTTTGTTGGGAGGTATTTGCCTTGAAACACCACGCTGACAAGGCGGGTTGGTGAGTTTTTAATTCAGCCGCACATTGTGAGTACCGACGCTGTTTGAAGCCGCCCGCTCCGGGTCAGACGCTTCTAGGTTTGTGATCTTATACTACCCCTAAAATCAAGGGTTGCCAGCTCCACCATCTTCGCCGTACCGGAAGTATTCTTCGTCGCCTTAAATGCCGTTCTGGACTTCATCCGTGACCCTGGACAAGGGACCCTTAGCAGGTGCTAGCTTCCCGGGTCAAGAAGCTCCTGGAATCTGCGGGGGACAAGGATTGATTCACTTTCCCTGATAGGACTATCCAATAGAATCCAAGAAACTCCAACGGAGTTCCTACCCGCTACCCGCTATAAACGTTAATTAAGTTGAATAAAAACTCAAAAAGGAGCTAACTTACTTCGCAACAAAGTAGCCATTAGCTGAATGGATTGCATTCGTGTTGATTATTTTTATTGAAGGATCTTGTGGTATACTATATTTTTCGTTGTGTTGCGAGGCGCGAGAATGAAGAAAGTGGATGGTTTGCCTACTCGTCAACATAAAATAAAATTGACCATGACAGAAACAATTATTTTCTATATTTAGTATACATATACAACCATTTAAGGATGGACCTTGCAAAAAAATTGTTTAAATTCGAATGACATATCGGTTGGTATTATCGGAATTCTCAGAATGACAACTTCCTTATCTTTTCACACCATCAAACGCATCCCGTTATATAGTTTTAGTTGGTTCAGATGTCTTCTTTTTTTCGCACACGTTTTCGTTTGTTACACAGTCAATAGACCTGAAGGAATGTGGTATACTAACGATTTTATTTTGCATTATTGAGGTAAATTAATCCGTATTCTTGATTTTTGCTGCTCAAATTATCTTTTCACTTAACTAATTCTGATTTCTGTGTTTAGCGATGTTATTTTGGAACATTTTATTAATGCGCTCCACCTTCGTTAAGATAAAATGGGAAAAATTGGGCAGAAACGAAAAATTTGTCGACAGCTTGAAGAGCTTCGGCAGAAAGATTTATTAGCTTATCGTGAACTTCTTTCTATTGTAGTTTCAACACTGGTACATCCGCTCGAATTAATTGGTTCAATGCATCTCGAACATATTCACTTTTACGTTCCTATTCTCGATTGAAACTCAGTTCACGATTTAGCGATGATATTCCTAACTTAACTAATAAACTACTTATAACGTTGTTGACGAGGTTAACAACTTTGGCGGTTATACCTTTGTTTTAACAAAATTCTTAAATAATCTGTAGTGGAAATAGAAACGTCAACACAATGTACATTTCGTACAGCTCAAAAAGACAGAAAACGACAGTTGTTTGCGTTTAAAGCTACCAAAATAGGTGGCGTTTTTTGCAGCTGACACTAGAGTAGTAGAAATAGCGGGACACATTCGCTGGCTTTCCCTGTTTGAGTTTGTATTTGCCCGACTATCTGAAGACATAGGGCATACGGAAATAACGTTAAAGTGGGGAAAATAAGAGGGGCAGTTTAATTTTATATCTAATGAATCAAGGGAATATAAAAACAAGACAGTGGTCAATTTTGCTTATCTGGGGATTATTATAGAAGAGAAAGGTCAGGAAGAATAGGGACTGAATGCCAGATTGGCAAAGAGAAATAAAAAGATAAGAAGCCTAAGATCACTGATGAAATCCAAATATGTATCGAGAAAAACAAAGTAGGAATATATAAAACAGAGTGTCCACAAAAAGTCCACAGTGACGTATGATAGTGAAGTATGAATCATGAAAAAAGCAAATACGGAGAAATTGGAAAGATGGGAAAGAGAAATGCTCAGGGTTATTTATATGGAGGCAAAAGCATGGTGGAAGGTTGGGTGCCATGAACAAACAGGGAGCTTGAGAAAATGTATAACGAACCAAGCATCAGTCGCTTCATAAAAGCACAGAGGGTGAGATGGATAGAGAACGTGATATGAATAGAAAGGAAGAGGATGCCAAAGATGATTCTAAAACAGGGCCCAATCACGAAAAGAAGGAAAGGACGACCCAGACAAAGATGGTTTAACAGCATACAAGAAGATCCTAGAAATAAGGATATTGATGGTTTGGAAAGAAAGAGCTACAAATAGGCATGAATGAAGGAGAATAGTAAGCAATGAACATGATAGGACAAGAAGCCACCCCAGTTGATACAAGTTTTGTAATACAGGGTGTCCCGAAACACCTCTGACAAACAAGGACCGCAGGTTCCTCAGATAATTTTAAGATGATTTAGCCCAATTCACTTAGTCAAAAAATGCTTCCTAAGGAAGCTATAGCTCTTTAAAGATGGCGCCTTGTAATTATTTTTTTTCAAATATCTCCAGAACGCTAGTTTTGTACTTTATGGCATTCAAATATAATAATTTCAATTCAACAAAAACTGTTTTTAATACTGATATGCTTTAGTTTAGGTCGAAATGAGGTGTAACGCTCGAGCATCACAACGTAGATACCCTAAAAATTTTCCCAATCGTAATCCCACTTAGGTATTTAACATTGACAGCTCATTAACGGAGGTTGGCGACCACATTTTTAAAAGCTTCTCTGTCTTTTGCAACGTGGAATAATTCGTCTACAGTCATGTTTGTCCAGTCTCGAATATTTCGCAGCCATGACTTCCTCTTTCTACCTATTCCCTTTTTGCCATCGACTCTACCCTGCATGATGACCTGCAGAAGACTATATTTATTATTTCTTAGTATGTGTCCAAGGTATGCAGTCTTGCGTACTTTTATCGTTCTCAACAATTTTTTGTCTCGACCCATCCTTCTCAGCACTTCCTCATTGGTGACCCTGGCAGTCCATGGAATTCTTAACATTCTCCGGTATATTCAAAGTTCAAAGGCTTCAATCTTATTAACTATTTGCGCTTTTAGTGTCCATGTTTCTACACCGTACAATAGTTGCGACCAGACGTAATATTCAACAAACCTCAGTCTCAGCGCAGTATTCAGATTTTTGTCACAGAACAATTGTTTGAATTTTAAGAACGCTGCCCTTGCCATTTCTATTCGTACCCGGATCTCTTGGTCTGGATCTAATTCTGTGTTGATGTAAGCTCCCAGATATTTATATTTTGTCACTCTCTCTATTTGCTGTCCACCAAGAGTTAGTTGTTCATTATTTATTGGACTCCTTGATACTATCATATCCATCGTAGTAAATAGTTTGTTTTTAAAACCCTTTAAATAAAATTTTGTTTAAACTTGATTTTTTGCTTCTTTTTGATTACTTGATTTTTCTAGAAAACGGTGTTTCCTACTGACTTAAGGTAAGAGTACCTTTTAGTAATAGAATACCTGAAAATTTAATAGTCTACTATCACAAATGCTTAAAAGATAGATTCAAAAAAGTTATGCGTTAAAATAAACGTTGACCTACCCAAAACAAAGTCTTTATAATAATAGACTTTTCAGTTAGGGACACAAAAATGTATCTCTGCTACTTTATCTAATTGTTGATATTTTGAAAACACAATTTTTCCATTGTTGCGTATGATTGTATAACCGTAAAGAATACATTTCTAAGATTAATAATTCGGAACAAAAAAGTTCAGAATGAACTATAGGTCATTACAAAATGTAAATCATTTTTTTAAAAACCTTAAATAAGCTCTCCCGAAAAGTAGTTATTTTCGAGATACATTTTTGTGTCACTAAGCCGATGAATGTTGACATAAATTTGCTCTAAATAAAGATACATATAATATAGCGCTCTATATGTCTACATCCTCAAACAACTTCGATATTGATAAATATATTGTGTTCGTTTGTAATATTGATTAAGCACAACAGTTCGAATATTATAAATTATATTTAATACAATCTACATGCCAATAAGATTAATCTTTACAAAATTTGCTTTCTACTCTTAAATCACGCACTGAAAATGTATTTAGTCTAATTACATAAACCGATATTAGCAAATATACATATTGCTAGTTATTTATTGTTTGCAAAAACTTGATCTAGTTATCAGTATATAAATAAAATATTTATATATATTTCTAAATTATTAACAAATAACAAATGGTATGTTATAGAACCAGAGCTCGATATGAAATACTATAAGAGATGAATGGCCAACATTTAAAAAAAATTACCTCCTACTACCAATTTTGTAACTAGTCATGGAAAAAAAGTGTTTTTTGATGCTGATTATTGAATTTTTACTTAAACAGCACTTTTCGAGATGAATCAAATTTCTATATACTGTATATACAAGATTGGCCACGTAAAAGGGTCCACCCAGATATTTGGCAATATCATTGTGTCAAGAAGAACTTGACTGCAGTTTTAACGTGTAGTTCGATTATTCAGACTCTATTATCTAGTATTTCTGTATTAAGAGCTGTTATTACCCGTGTAGTAAATATTAAAGTTTCGCTAAGTCACATTCTTCTTCTTCAAGTGCTCTCTCCGCTACGGAGTTTGGCAATCATCATTGCTATTCGTATCTTTGAAGCTGTTGCTCTAAATAATTGGTTAGATGTGCATTGGAACCAGTCTCTTAAATTGCGCAGCAAAGATATACGTCGCCTCCCCACGCTTCGTTTGGGGAGAATCTTTCTTTGGATAATTAATTGGAGCAATCGGTACTTTTTTCTTCTCATCACATGACCAAAATATTGTTACGATAAATTCTGACCCAAAACCGTAAATATATTTATTACTAATATTTTCATTCATTCACGTATTTTTTAGGTAATGCCTACCTGACACACGATGGGTCCCCCTTTATAATAAAAACAACAATTCGAACCTTCTGGAGACAAGCCGATTTAACCATACCGGTTCTGAGAACAATTCGCCGCTCTGTCTAGAAGGCCTTTCAGCAAAACAGCGGTCTATGTTCGATGTGTTTCGAGAAACAACTGTTTTCATTCTCGAATAACAGGACTTTATATTTATAGAGGAATTTTGGTTATGGAGGGAGAGTTAATAAAGAAGATTCGCGCTCGCGATATTGTTGTTACGCTCGCCTACTAATAAATTATTGTATATGTAGTGATAAATAAATAAATATCAGTTATTGTGCTTTTTAATGAATTAAGATAAGAACAAGACATTATAAATTAAAGACTTAACAATTAATAAATTCACAACAAATGGTGCCAGAAGTGAGATCGAACATAAATTAGACTTATAATAATAATACAAGTGAATATAAAATAAATTGTGAAAATGACGACGATTTATGAGCTGACAGTGACTAATTTAAGAAGACATCTAGAAGACAGAGAATTAGCTTCTACCGGAAAAAAGGCTGAGTTAGTCCAACGACTAAAGAACGCTTTGCTAGAAGAAGGACTAGATCCAGAGACTTATATATTTGAAGACAAACATGATGCTGTCCTCTCGTCGATTTCGAAAATTTCTGGTGACATCGCATCATTAGAGAACAAAGTTTCTGACGATATTTCGAAAGTTTCTTCTGATGTAGCCAAAGTTTCTGGTGATGTAGCCAAAGTTTCCGGCGACATCGCTTCGTTGGAAGACAAAGTTTCTAACGAGATTTCTTCGCTGGAAAGCAAAGTCTCTGCTAACATCTCTTCGGAAATCTCTAAAGTCACTTCTGAGATGTCTGCCCTGGACGATAGAATATCTTCATTAAAAAACCAAGTTGCTGCCGATATGTTAGCCTTCGAAGAAAAGATATGGAAAGAGATGGAAAAGAAGATGGAGGAAACAGGGACAGCAGAGAGAGGTAACAATCCGATTACAGTGGAGATAAAAGAAGACGAGACGAAATTTAAGTTGGAGACACGGCCGAAATTTGAAGGAAGTGGAGGTTCTATTCATGTTAAAGTCCCAACTTTCGACGGAAAATCATCATGGAACAACTACATGAAACAGTTCGAATCAGCCGCAAGAGCAAATGGATGGTCTGAAAAAGAAAAGGCTGTAAACCTGACTATCGCCCTTCGAGGAGATGCCTTAGATGTGCTTCAGACCATAGCCGTAGAGGAGACCGATGATTTCGAACAACTGAAGAAGAGGTTAAATATGCGATATGGCCACGAACATTTGGAGCATGTATATCAGTCACAGCTTAAAAATCGTAGACAGAAGAAAGATGAGGCTCTTCAAGAATATGAGGTAGATATTGCCAGATTAGTACGATATGCTTATCCAACAGCTCCCGAAGACATGATGGAAAAATTGGCCGTTCAAACGTTTATTGATGGTCTTCGTGATCATGAAATGCAGAGAACACTGCGATTAGCTCGTCACAAGACGCTGGTTGATGTCCTATCCGCCGCCCTCGAATACCAGTCAGCTACGCAGGCCTCTGGCGGGTACAGTAAAGTTAGGACTGTAAAAGAGGAAGGAGATGAAGATAAACTTGACCAGCTCGTTAATATGATGAAAAGCATGACATACAAGAAAACGAAGACCATCAGATGCTGGAATTGTGGCGAAATAGGACACGTACGAAACTCCTGTAAGCACCCTAGGTACGACGCAAATCAAGAAACTCACCATCAGGAAAACTAGAACGGGTCAGCCTTAGGGGGGCAGCTTCGACCCAGAACTTTTCCAAAGACCCTCTCATACTAATAGCTTCTTTGAAATGTCGTGAAGATAGTGTATATGTAGATGGAGACATAAATGGTAAAAAGCATACGTTGTTGGTGGATACCGGAGCGACCAGAACCATTATACGCCCGACAGTTATAAACAGCCGAAAGAAACTGTTACCAACGAGGTTACGACTTCGGACCGCTACAGGTGAAAATGCCAACATTCATGGAGAAATCCAGGTACAATTGGGAATTGGGGCAGAAAAGTTTGTCCATACTGTTATAGTTGCTGACATCGAAGAGGATGTTATATTAGGAATGGACGTAATGAATATGCATGGATTCCAATTGGATTTTAAGAATAAGGTAATCAAAGTTGGCAACGAGGAGGTATTTCTCCATCCACATAATGACAACACTGTGCAAGCAGCCATTACAGAAGATACAGTCGTGCCTGCGAGAAGCGAAACGATCATAGTAGCGCGACTACAGGGAATTGTAGACGAAGGGAGACCTGTTATGATGGAGCCTTGGAACCACGACGATGAGGTTGGCCGTGGAATCATAATTGGAAAGGAATTGGTGAATTCGGCTAAAGAAATTCCTGTGAGACTTATCAATGTCAACGACTACCCAGTGACCATAAAGAAAGAGACAAAAGTAGGAACTTGTGTACCTGTGACATCCATAATTCGTCAGGCGACAACATCTGATAATTCCAACGACAAATTCGACCAAATGGTTGCAGTTGCAGGACAGTCTCTAAATCAGATGGAGAAAAGGAAATTAAGGGAATTTCTTCGGCAGTATCGTGATATTTTCGTACCGAAAGGAGGAAAGACGGGAAGAACTACCGTTGTTAAGCATAAAATTGATACTGGTAATGCTAAGCCAATTCGTCAAACAGCTCGACGATTACCACAGGCGAAGAGAGAGGAAGCTGAAACGATTGTTCAGGAAATGAAGAAAGACGGGGTGATAGAACCTTCTACGAGTCCATGGGTCTCTCCGGTGGTCCTGGTTAAGAAGAAAGACGGAACGACGAGGTTCTGTGTGGATTACCGTTTGCTGAACAACGTTACCAAGAAAGATAGTTATCCTCTGCCTCGGATCGATGACACATTGGACACATTGGCTGGAAGTAAATTGTTTTCTACTTTAGATTTGAAGTCTGGATACTGGCAGGTAGAAATGGACCCAGTCGATAAAGAAAAGACAGCCTTCACCACAGGATCTGGATTGTGGCAATTCAACGTTATGTCATTTGGACTTTGTAATGCTCCTGCGACATTTGAGAGGCTTATGGAAAATGTGTTGAGAGGGTTATCTTGGAAAACATGCCTGGTTTATTTAGATGACATAATCGTCTTGGGGGAGACATTCGAAGATCATTTGAGGAATTTAGAAAACGTTTTTAATCGACTTAAAGCTGCCCAATTGATGCTAAACCCCAAGAAGTGCCAGCTATTTCAAGGTAAAGTCAATTATCTGGGTCATATAGTCAGTAAAGAAGGAGTGGCCGTGGATAAGGGAAAAATCGATTCCATTAAGGAATGGCCAAAACCAACTGACAAACATCAAGTGAGAAGTTTTCTTGGACTATGTACTTACTACCGGAGGTTTATTAAGAACTTTGCAGATATCGCTAAGCCATTAACGCGACTTACAGAGGAAGCAAGAGAATACCGCTGGGATATAGACTGCCAAAATGCCTTTGAAACGTTGAAAAAGCATTTAATAACAGCACCAATTTTGGGGTATCCACTGCCAGAAGGAGAGTTCATCTTAGATACGGATGCAAGTAACGTGGGAATTGGAGGAGTGCTGTCTCAGATTCAAGGAGGACAGGAACGAGTCCTCGGATATTTTAGTAAAGTCCTTTCAAAACCTGAGCGGAATTATTGCGTCACGAGAAGAGAACTTCTAGCAGTAGTTAAATCAGTAGAGCACTTCTACCAATACCTCTATGGCAGAAAGTTTCTAATCCGAACCGACCATGCCGCCCTTAAGTGGTTGATGCAGTTTAAGAATCCAGAGGGTCAGATAGCCAGGTGGATCGAACGACTCCAAGAATACGATTTTAAGATTGAGCACCGGGCCGGAGTTAGCCACAGAAATGCTGATTCTCTTTCCAGAAGGCCATGACCAGCAGAGTGTTCCCACTGCAACAAAACGGAATCCAAGGAAGCAGCAGTGCTAAGAACGACGATTGTCAACGACGACTGGACGCCTACTAAGATAAGGGAAGAACAAGAGAGAGATCCAGTTATACAGAAAATCCGAAAATGGAAAGAGGAAAACCGTCGACCACCTTGGCAGGAAATATCAAACCTATGCTCAGTAGTTAAGACGTATTGGGCCCAGTGGGACTCATTTATCATCGAAGATGGCTTGCTCAAACGAGTCCTGGAAAATGATGACGGTTCAGAGAAGAGAAGACAGTTGGTGATCCCAAAGAGCAGAATAGCCGAAGTACTTCGTCAGTTACACGACAGTCCATCGGGAGGGCATTTTTGTGTAAGGAAAACCCTTCAGCGAATTCGGGAACGGTTTTATTGGATGAACAGTTCCGACGATGTAAAAGACTGGTGTAAGAAATGTACTATTTGTGCCACGAGTAACGGGCCTTACCGAAAAAGGAGAGCTCCTATGAGACAATATAATGTTGGAAGCCCATTTGAAAGAATAGCTTTGGACATCGCTGGGCCATTTCCAGAAAGTGAAAAGGGAGGCAAGTACATGCTGGTAGTAATGGATTACTTCACTAAGTGGGTCGAGATTTACGCACTTCCAGACCAGAAGGCCGCCACCGTTGCAGATAAGTTGATCCAAGAATATATCAGCCGATTTGGAGTGCCTTTGGAGATCCATAGTGACCAAGGCCGGAACTTCGAAAGCGATCTATTCCAAGGAATATGTGATAGACTAGGCATGAAGAAAACAAGAACTACCGCGTATCATCCGCAATCGGATGGTATGGTAGAACGAATGAATAGGACAGTTGGCAAGTATTTGACAAAGATGGTGTCCGATCATCAGCGAGACTGGGACCAATACCTTCCGTTCTTCACAATGGCCTACAGATCTGCTGTTAACGAATCAACAGGCCAGACACCAGCCAAAGTCCTATTCGGACGCGAAATGCGACTACCTTGTGATCTCGAGTTTGGATGTAAACCTGGAGAAGATGTAGCAGGTGAAGATTATGTGATCGAATTACGAAGAAGAATGGACGATGTACATGAGTTGGTCCGTTCCCACCTTCAGATCGCTAGCGACAGAATGAAGAAACGGTACGATACACAAGCCGAAAAGGGTTGCTTTAAGAAGAACGACAAAGTATGGCTGTATAAACCCAAGAAGCGAAAAGGTTGTTCTCCCAAATTGCAGCAGTTTTGGGAAGGTCCATACCTCATTATGGAGAAGATCAACGATGTCATCTACCGAATAAGCGGTTGGCGTCTTTCGAAGGTGACCACAACGTAGATGAAGAAGTGGAAGTAAACCAAATCCACGATGTGTCTGACCTCACGTTTGAGGAATTCATGGGTGCCTATGGAGGTACCGGTAAAGCGAGACATGGTGTTACCACTGAAGAAAAGCAAGATCTACTCGCGCTCCCCGATGACTACTCGCTGGCCCTTACCATCCCGGCCAGTATCAAAGACGCACCAGGGTTGGCATCCGTCTTTCGAAGGAAGTTTGGTCGAGTTGCAGAACTTCAATGCCAAGTGCCAGCTCCCGGTAAAACCTTGAAACTCCAAGATGCATCACGTTACCTTTTCTACCTGGTAACAAAAGACACTGCCCGTGACCAACCTACCTACCGAGATGTATGGGAAGCCTTAATTCAATTGAGAGAGCAGGTACTGGAGTCCGACGTGCAAAAGTTAGCCATGCCAAAGTTGGAGTGCCGCCAATTAGATTGGAGGGTTATCCGAAATATGGTGGAAGAGATCTTTAAAACCACCGAAGTCCAGGTGTTAGTCTGTTGCAATCCGCATAGTTACTGGTGCGGAGAGAAAACCGTCCCTTGTCATTTTTATACAACTGGAAGTTGTAAAAGAGGGTCCAGTTGCCGATACCAGCATACCGTTCCGGTTCCAGTCCCGACAAGGTTCCAGGAGGAACAATCTTTTAAGAGGGGGGCAATGTTACGATAAATTCTGACCCAAAACCGTAAATATATTTATTACTAATATTTTCATTCATTCACGTATTTTTTAGGTAATGCCTACCTGACACACGATGGGTCCCCCTTTATAATAAAAACAACAATTCGAACCTTCTGGAGACAAGCCGATTTAACCATACCGGTTCTGAGAACAATTCGCCGCTCTGTCTAGAAGGCCTTTCAGCAAAACAGCGGTCTATGTTCGATGTGTTTCGAGAAACAACTGTTTTCATTCTCGAATAACAGGACTTTATATTTATAGAGGAATTTTGGTTATGGAGGGAGAGTTAATAAAGAAGATTCGCGCTCGCGATATTGTTGTTACGCTCGCCTACTAATAAATTATTGTATATGTAGTGATAAATAAATAAATATCAGTTATTGTGCTTTTTAATGAATTAAGATAAGAACAAGACATTATAAATTAAAGACTTAACAATTAATAAATTCACAACAATATTCCAACTTTCTTCTCTTTATGGTGATCAACAGCGCCCGTTCTTTGTTCATTCTTCGAAGACTTCACTATTTGTTACTTTGTCTGTCCAAGGTATTTTCAAAATTCTTCTGTACATCCACATTTCGAAGGCCTCTAGTTTATCAATATTGCTCTTGTTTAAAGTCCAAGTCTCTACTCCGTACAGCAGTATCGAGAAGATGTAGCATCTAACCAATCTCATTAACAAAAGTAGCTCGAGCCTTTCCAATTCTAGTTTTTGTTTCTTCTGTGATGCCATTGTTGTTATTAACGCTTGTTCTCAAATATTTATATTTGTGCACCAGTTCGATTTCGTTAAAGTGAATGTACAGGTTTGCATTCAATCTTTGTTTTTTCGAAATAATCAGGAATTTCGTGTTCTTGACGTTCATTGTTGACCGCTAAGTCCCATTGGATGTTCGTTATTTTCGTAAATCCGTTAACTTTTGTTGTTAGACGTCGAAAATGATCTAGAAGTACATTATTGTATATTTTTCATTTTACGAGACATCCGTTTTATAGTAATTAAACTTACTTTTATGGATCAGGCAGTACGCTCCTGTACTTTTTAAAAAATATTTAGCAAACTGATTTTGTACTACTTTCCGCTGAATAAAAACAATTACATTACTGAGAACATAAATCGGAAAATCAGAATTCAGACTAAATCTGTGTTTTCTAAACGTTGCAAAACAAACAGATGTCAAATGCACTTGCATGGCGATTTATAATTGTATCCACGTCATGCCAATTTGTCTAGGCAGAAATCCCTTAGTGCAAAACGATTTCCTAATAGTCCATACTAGAGTGAAATAATAAAAGTAAAATAGACGGTTTAGGTTTCATTTCGTTACAGCGTACCACCATTCGCTGATATACATATTTCTGTTTCTTGGCTTTTTCAGAGCGAACTTATGTCAAGCTCTAGTTCGCTCTATCAAATCAAACCTAAACCGTCTATATTATCTTTATTAAGACTTTGACTTCTAATCTTGATTAAAAAATCGTATTATTAATTTAAAAACTCAGTAGTTGTTACTAAAACTAAGAAGTTGTTACTTGTTACTGCATTTCAACCCTTTCGCTCATGCATTTTTGTTTTTAGGATAAAAATTTGAAATTTGGTAGGCATATTCTTTTAATTTTTTTAAAATTTTTGGCCTACTCAAAATAATTCCCTGTTACCCCTTTTAAGGGATGTGAATTGTACAGTATATTGTACATTGTGAACAAACGGTGTATACGACCTGTACAATATATTGCACATTGTGAATAAATTGTAGTAGCTCTTGCGACTTTGGAAAACAAAATACAATTAAAAATCATATATCTGCAACTAATTATTTATTTGTATGATTATTTGTGTATATTGCACTTTTTACACACGAAATTCGTTCTAGAACCATATTTAGGGAATTTGCACCTAGAAGAAAAGGATTTGTCACCTATAATTGGCAAATGACCAAATCCGTCCAGCTTTACTTCTGCTACTGGTCTAGTTTCTGTTTTTTCTGTGACAGAGATGCGTCGATTCTTTTGTATCCAAAAGAGTTCCCCGTTTTCTGGAGGATACGTTGTCTGATTTTATCAAAACTTCAGCGACGTATGCCCTAAAATGAACCAAATCCAATATTTTCTTGTCTGGAATACCTAAAGCAATCGCCTTTTGCCTGTATTCCAGCCAGACATTAGAACAGGCGATATCAATACTATGTGTAAACATACGAAGTGTCCACTTCCTGGAACGAATAAAGGTTCTGTATAAAGTTATCAAAAAGTCGCATTTATCAACGCCGCCCATATGTTGGTTATATTTTTTAATTACTTCAGGTCGTTTCACATAAATATATTGTTTCTTATTTTTGTCCCACCGTTTACATTCATCTTCTTTTCCTTTACACATAAAATTAGATGCCATGAGAACACTTTTATTGTCAAACCACTGAGTGAGAACTTCTCCATCACGTCTTACATATGGTACGAAAATTCACAACCTTTCTTTGAAATCTCATTTTCAAGCAGCAAAGGCGGATTGCTAAACCTATCTCGTCTTGCTGTACAAGTAGCATAAATATTTTTATGTAGCAACAATTGCAATAAATTATAATTGGAAAAGTAGTTATCGAAAAAAAGTTGAACATTTGGTACTGCATTCTTTCAGATAATTTCAAAACTACTGACGCTGCTAATCCAAAAACTTTTATAATTGATTTTTGTCCAATTCCGTTGTAGCCCATTGATAAATGAAAAATCATAAATTAAACCAATGGAACCACACAAGGCACAAATTTTAATACCCCAAGGTTTTGGCTTTTTTTGCCACATACTGCTTAACATTTAAATGTTCTTTAAAGGGTACCATTTGCTCATCTACGCATAGTTCAGTTTCGATCGGCAAAGACAAGCATTTGGATTTAATTATGTCATACAAAGGTCGTACCTTCCAAAAGCCATCCTGATCGGTTTCACCAATATTTATTCTTTGGTTATTTACAAAATGTAAATGTGTCCTTAGCGAATAAAACCGATTTATTGGCATACTTTCAGAAATTTGTGGTACTTGTAATTGTGGGCTCAAATAAAATTTTATACGTGGATAATGTAAATTCCCCATCAGTATATGAATTTCAACAATTTTTTTTAGTTCGCCTACATTTGTTGGAGCAAATTTTTTCATATTGTGAACTGCAAACAAGTTTGTATTTTCTACCATTATATCAAATAAAGCATCAGTAAAATATTGTCTAAAATAAAAATATGGACTTTCAAGCTTACGATATCATCTTGCTGTTGAGTATGCCAATTGATGTAGGTATTATATATTTATCAAGGTATTACAATGACATGGACCCCCACTATTTCCTAAAGACCTAAACAATCCTAAAGTTACCTGAAAAGAACCAAAATATGTGAAAACATAAATCAAACTAATGCTATTTAGGATTTATTTGTGAAAATACAGAGTACCTACACAATTACATTATTAGTTTTAATTTTAAGAAAATGCTTGCTCACACCAATAGGTTATTACAAACGGAAGGATTTTTTTCATGGCCTTGTCTCTAAGTTCTTTGTAATCCTTGCGTGTTGTTGCTCAGAAGTCTGCTATTTTCTCGCCATTACCACAACTCGACAAATCCACAATCTTATCTTGTTCTTCTTCTGTGAGGCCTTGTATTGTTGTGGCTAGGCTGCGTAGGTGCTCGGCTGCGTTGATCTTTATCGATTCAGGTAAACTCTACTCTGCAGACTACAAGAACTGTTTCGAATTAGGAAAGTTAGTGAACGACTCGTTTTTAATCCTTGCCGCCCACAGCTGAGACTTTTTTACCATAGTACTGATCTTATCTTCAACTTTGAACATGTCTACATTTTTCAGAAGGTGTTTATGCTCACTGCCAATCTCTTTGCACAACAAAGAAAATAATCTGGATTGCAGAGGTCCAGTTTTAATGTAGTTAACGATTTGAACTACTTCGTTAAGTATCTTCTGCAAAGGTTCAGGCAATATTTTGGCTACCAAGGCTTCACGATGAATACAATAGTGTGTCCATTTCACCTCAGGAGCTACTGCTTTGACACGAGCTTGAAGTCCTGCTTTGTGGCCGGCCATTGATTTTGTTCCATCCGTAGACAAGTCCACACATTTTGTCCATGTGACGTCATGTTTATTGAAAAAATCATTCAATGCAGTAAAAATATCTGCTGCTGTTGTGTGAAGTAGTTTGCATGAAAAAAGAAAATCTTCCAATATCTGGTCCTCCCACAAAAATCGAACAAAACACAACATTATTGCTTTTTTTGATATTTCGGTGCTTTTGTCCAATTGAAGAGCAAACATGTCGCTCATGCTAAGTCTGACCAGCAATGTATCTTCAATGTTATTGGGCATATCTGAAATTCGTCTTTGGATAGTGTTGTTAAAGAGCGGAACAGTACTTATTATCTTAACCGCTGCATCACCCAACATTCTCTTGCATAGAATTATTGCTGATGGTAGTATAAGTACTTCAGCAACTTTATGGTTTTTCCACATTTAGCGACAAGCTAAGATACCTCATAAGATACAAGGGTTGCATTTTCATTTACATTTGCACCATAGTGTTCAGTAATGTTTTTGCGAGATCTTTAAAGCTCTGCTAGTTTGTTTTTAAAAAATCGAATGGCTTACTCTTGTACTCTGGATGTTTTGTCTCAAGATGCCGACGGAGTTTTGCTAGCCTCATACACTCATTCGAAAGGCTTTCGTAGCAAATTACACATTGAGGTTTAGGCTGCTGCTCAGGACAGTGAGCGTGAAACCCATTTTCAAGTAATCAGAGTTGTATTTTCTAATTTTTGCAGCACTGATCTTCGAGTCGAATTAGGTTTAAGAGATGCCGACGAGTTGGGTTCAAGAGACACTTCGGTCCGAGACGGTTCGGTTCGAGAGTCTTTGGCTTTTTAACTTAAACATTGAATGCATTTTCTCCCTCTTCGTCTGTAGGTCTATCTCGTTTTAACGATCCACATTTTAACCAACGCTCCATAACGTACGCGTAATGCAACTTTCCGTGAAAAACAAAGCTTTAAAATGTTGCACAAAATCACACGTTTCAACACGTTCAGGCACCGCACTATCAATGAACTAACTTACTAACAATAGCCGACTGACATCTCTGAAATGCGAATTGGCTGTGTAACTGTAATGCAAACAGACAGCGAGCGACGCATTTTAACGGCATAAAGCCAAAGTAGGGTCCCACCTAGTTCCAGTGCCAGTGGTGGTGAAGAGGGGAGGCCGAATCTGTCTTACACGAAAATATTTTTTTTAGGTATATAAACAAAATTATAGTTAACAATCTAAAATTTGATATAACTTTAAGTTTGCGCGATATATGTTAGTAATTTTAAAGATTTAGAGACAAAAACTTTGTTTTCGCTCTCCTAAAAAAAATTGTAAAATGGACTTATATCGTTTTTCTCCCTGGCTTGTCATATATTTTTTATATCTTGCGGACCCCTCAGCCATACCTCGCGGACCCCCAGGGGTCCGCGGATCACCAGTTAGGAACCACTGGCTTAGGACTTAGTCTCCCCTGTCATATTCCATTGCCCTGACTTTCATATTATTGTTTTGATATACGATATTATAATATCCAGCGGGATCTCTTTATTATAGAAAAGATGTATTACAACTTTATTACATAATTTAAACTATATTGTAAATGCTAATGACCCTCAGCAATCAAACTACTCTTTTCTATAAAATCGTCGCCACCAGAATCTTGGGAACGATTTTACTTAACTATTATTAAAATAAAAATAATTAAGCTCTTGAAAGTTGGCATAACCGTAGCAATTATGCGTAATAAATAGTTTAAAATAATATTCGCCGGTGTATCATAGATGGTTATTAAAATATATTAATTTTTCTTAATACATCGAATTATGGGTATATTTCTTCGATGGAAGGGTAATGAAAGTGAGAGTGTATATAACAATTTTCTTGAATAAGATGCAAGTAGTTAGTTATACAGGTGATACAAGTGTTTTGGTAATATGCCGATATGAGAATCCATGTAAGTGCTCATATTTCAATAGTGGTTTATTCGTGAGTAACACTGCATATTAGAATTTTGCAATTAACCAATATATCGTAACAAAATTAAGTATTAGTAGTATATTATTACTTTGAAGAATTCCTTCTATAAAATTGTTCCGAAGCTATTTTCTCTTAGGACTTTACTTTATAGGAATGATAATTTTAAATAAACAAATGATAATTTAAACATGATTTACATTATGTAACCGCCAAATATATAAAAAAACCTTTTCAACTATTAGAGCGAGGGAAATAATTTTTTCTCGGTACTTCGCAATAGCCAGGTATTTGATGAGTTTTTCCGTCAATATATACTTATTGTAAGAAAACCTATAAGTTTTGTGCACAAATTTCGGCGTGTGCGCTTTTATACTCAAATATTAACATTTTATCTGTTAAAAAATAGAAAAACGTTTAAAATGGCTTATTCTAAAATCTTTATAAATTAAATTGTTGCTCTAAAAATAGCAAAAATATTGTCAATTATTGTTTTTAACCATCAAAATTTCAGAATCGATGAATTAATTGAAAATGTTGTTCTGGCTCGGGCTTTAATTTTTATTCTATACACTTTTAATTTTAAAATAATTTTATATAAATATAATGTCAAATTTTTAAAATTATTAGTTTGTAAGTAAGTAAATATGTATATTTGTAGTAATAAATATAGCTTTTTACGAAATAGTAATCACAGTAAACAATTGAAAGAGTTCATGAGGGGTGACCGTTATACAACATGTAAACTTTTTCAATTTTATAAAAATCTATAAAAATAATATATAAATAATGAAATTAATTTATTCACTTTTAAACCAGATATGCCTAAAACTTTCTTAAAAATATTTTTTTTTATATTCTTCTCCAAATTATCGCTTTATATAAGGCAACAAAAACCTATTTATTGTTAAAACAAAATATTTATGCAAAATAAGTAAAAAAAAATACTGTACAAAATCTAGTACATCAGGCATATAACCTATTATTAAGTTTTAATATGGTATGAAACAAATCATTTGATATGGAAGCCTTTGTTGCATTTGAAATCGCATTTTTGCTCTATCATGGCACAAACCACATGGAGTTAGTTTTTCCTGTAAAATCACCAAATTGTCTAGTCAGTCAAAGCGAATATCCATTGGCCAAAGGATGACCTCGAGAATGGAAAGCAGGTTTCTTATTTTGTTGTAACAAATATATTGCAAACCATGTTATATTTTCGCTGTATTAATTCCTATAATTCTCAACCTTAACATTAAAAATCATTACCTTGAATCCAATCCTTAGTAATAATTCCTACTCCCACACTAACCCCACCCTCAAAGAAATACAGACATACCTTAGAAAATGAAAAATAAACTCTCTTTTGACTGTTAACCCACGAGGCAACGAGATGCTTTTCATCTCTCTGGTCTTGACGTTCGTACCGAAGAGAAGAGCCTTTTCGGTCTCTCTCTCTCTCTCTCTCTCTCTCTCTTTTAACTGTTGAATCCCGGTATAGCCCAGCCTGGTTAAAAAAAGATCGAATTTTCGCAGATAGCTGAAGCTTTTAAGACATAGTTGGGGGTTACTAGATGACGAATAGATGAAAAAGTACTCGTATTTTTACCTTGCGTTTTTTTTTAAACAATAATTTATGGTCACAATTTGATTTTTTGTCTATAAGTTTTTTCCCTTCTATTTTACATAAAGAATATTTATATCATTTTTTTATATCAAGAATATCTTTATTTTCCCGTTTTTTAAATTAAAATTAATAAATAATTTACGGAGATATTTGCAAAAACACAGTTTTTTGCACCAATTTATAAATTTTATTAATTTTTTTTATTAACAAAATAAAATGTTATTAATACATTTGAACATCGAAGAATTGCCGTCTTTTAAATTTGTGCGAAATTTCCTCCCGATCGGTCAAATAGTTTAAAAGTTATTTAATTTATTTATCCCTGAGGCTAAATATTTAAACTATCGAACTTGCTCTATTAATGACGCTAGACACATTTAGCAAATTTCATAGGATTCTTTAAGACTTAAACTATCTCAGAAGTTAAATGCATATTGCGTTTTCATCGAAATTATTTACAAAATAAACGTTTGAAAAAGAGGTATGGTTTTTACTTATAAACAATTGTAATAACTTAGTTTTACCAAATATAGCATTTAAAACTTAATTATGGTAATAACATGCACGTGGTGTAAAAATATTTAAAGGAACAATATTTAAATTATAGCTAATTAAATAGGTACTTAGCACATAATTATAGAGATTATATTTTATTCAGAACAGAAACCATTTTATTTTTTGAGCTAATGAATCAACTGGATGGAGCGAAATATCAACCGTAGATTACACAGTGAGTAAACTACAAGTTGCGGAAAGGGCAATGGAGAGAATAATGTTAGGGATTTCTCTACGTGATAGAATACCCAATGCAATATGCAAAAGATCAGCAGTAGCAGACGTTATTGAAAGGATAACAACACTAAAGTGGAACTGGGCAGGTCATGTAGCAAGATCACTTGATGACCGGTGAACAAAAAGAATTTTGGAATAGAGACCCCGAATTCAAGCTAACAGAAATAGAGGTCGACCCCCAACGAGATGGACAGATGACATAAAAAGAGTGACTACAAATTGGATTCAGATGGCGCAAAATCGGACTAAGTGTAAAAGCATGCGGGAGGCCTATGTTCAGCAGTGGACGTTAGAGGCTAGTTGATGATGATCATAACCCTGGATGGGTCTTCCACGTCATCCAACCATCTCGTCCTGGGCCTTCCTTTTTTCCGACTTCCACTGTAACATCTTTGTCGTTATCGTGTCTTCTTGTCGCTGAACATGTCCCAGCCATGACAGTCTTTGACTTTTCACAAATCTTACAATGTAATACCCTTTATTCAGTTCAATAACATCGTCGTTTCTCCTGATTCTCCATGTGCCGAGCCATTTACTTTTCTCATTATCTTTCTCTCGAATTTCCTGAGTTGGGCTTCCTCTTTTTTCGTCATTACCCAGGTTTCACAATATAGGTTACTACGGGTCTAATCTAAGTTCTGTAGATAGTCATTTTGTTTCTTTTGTCTAATAATTTCGATGTCATCAATTTTTTATTAGCACAGTATGTACGATTTTCACTGGAAATAGGTGCATTAATTTCGCTACTTACGGAATTCTTCTGATTGACTTCTCTGCTCAGATATGTGAAGGCATCCACACGTTCAATAGTATAGTTGTCTATTGCTATATTATTTTCATTCTCAGGTGTTCTTTTGATGGTCATGTACTTAGTTTTTGTTTCGTTTATTTTAAGCCCTCTTTTTTGTGCTTCAGGATCAATTTCCTTGAACGTTTCCATTAGTCGTGTCTTGCTTCTACTAATAATGGCGACATCGTCTGCATATGCAGTAATTTGTACTGTTTTGGTGTTTATATGGCCGGTTACATTGGTTTTTCTGAAGACTGCTTCAAGAACTAGGTTGAACAACATGGTTGAAAGTGCGTCTCCCTGTCTCAGTCCCATGTTGATGTCAAACATAGGAGACAGTTCTCCATCTACTCTAACTGCGGCTTTTGAACCCTGCAACGTCATTTTTATGAGGCAGATATATTTTTTTAGTATACCTAGATTTCGGAGGTCTTCCAACATTTTGTCTCTTTTCCCACTAGCAAAAGCTTGTTTAAAGTCTATATACATATTATATTTAATATATAAGTTAGCTTCTCTCAAGCGTCTAAAGACTTTCTCTAAGATCCTTACATTTTCTTCAAAAGACTCTGTCACGATGACCACGTCATCCAAGTAAGTAAAAACATAGGGTTCCAACTCTGGACCGAGGACATGATCTATCAACCTCTGCCATGTAGCCGGGGCATTATGTAATCCAAAAGGCATTCTGCAAAACTGAAAAAGACCTCGACCAGGAACCGTAAAAGCAGTATAAGGCCTGGAAACCTTAGCAACAGATACCTGCCAACACGCCGACTTAATGTCTATGGTGGAAAGATAATGCACGTTCTTCAATTTATTCAAAATATTAGAGATATGCGGTAATGGATAGCCATCCCTCTCTGTTACGGCATTAAGCTTTCGATAATCTACGCAGAACCTTCATTTTGGTTCTTCACCTTCTGGAACCTTTTTCTTTACCAAGAAAATCGGGGACGACCAAGCACTATTTGATCGTTCCACTACTCCTGTCGCCAACATATCTTCTAGCTCTTTATCAATATGGCTTTGGATTACTGGGGATACAGGGTAGTAACGTTGTTTTATGGGAGCAGATTTACAAACAATCACATGCTCAGTGACATCAGTACAACCAAGAGAAGTGCCCATTTGTTCACGACTTCTATTAATAACTTCATCCAATCGCGACTTCTCTGCATCAGTCAAAATAGTTTGACCTCGAAGATGATCCACTGAACCTACCATTGCTGGAGCGTCCGAAAAATACCATTCGTTATGTCTCAAATCTGGAACGATACCCATAACTCGCCAAAAATCAGATCCTAAAATCAGAATGTGCGGTACGTCCAAAATAACTAATACTGGCAAGACACGCAAGCGATCCCTAAGCATGAAAGGTACTAAACATTCTCCCAACGATTCAAACATATGACCATTCGCCACTCTACAAACGGTCTTCTTCGAAGTATCCAACTATAAACCCAAGTTTTGTAAAAATTTCCAACCAGTTCTTCCTACAATGGTCTTTCAAGCACCAGAATCCAATAATCCCAAAATTTCCTTTCCTAAGACTCTAACTCTTAAATATGGACTTCGGAATGATGTAAAATAAAGTCTAAAATAGGACGTAGGTTGGTCAAGTCAACGTCGGCAACACCTCTTCGACGTTAGGTGCGCTTCCTTCCGAGGAAGCGCACGAAGCGCATTCCGAGTTACACGAAGGACAAGTTCTGACTGTAAACCTTTCTTTCTTACACTTAAAACAGTGAACAGCCTCCTTCTTCATTAGACACTCTACTGCCATATGACCTGGCTGATTACAACGATAACAGACTAAAGTCCTAAACTTTCCTATAGCGGACACCGATTCGGATGAAGCAACAGGACCCTCACCAAGACTACTACAACTTTCAGCATCCACACTGATATAAGCTAGGTCCTTTTCCAAAGTATTCATTTTCCTACTATTCGGTTCAACATAGTTCCTAATACAATCACGTCTCTCCTCCATACTGCGACATAGAACACAAAGTTCCTCCAATGTAGCTAGAAAAGGGTCACGTAATCTATCTTAATAGAACGGATGCAAATTCCTAATAACTATTGACAATTTAACTTCCTCTGGAACATGACAACGCAAGCGATTAAAGTAACTATTCATTATTGCCAAGTAAACTCCAATAGTCTCAGACGAATGCCGAGTTCTCCTCCGAAGCTCTTCAAAAAGCGCTTCCCTATGGAGCTGAAAGGTACTCCCTACGGAACTCTTCAACTAATTCAGCCCAACTCCCTACACGTAGACGAACATATTTATAAAACTGATAGGCTTTATCCGAAAATAAATCCTGATTCCAAAATTAAACTATCTACATGACGAGCGAGACTCGATTCATTCACCATCTCAAAAAATCCAGAAATAGACATACCCCTAGCAGAACCTGAAAACTTTTCTATTCTTTTTCTAGAGACAGACCCTGAAAGAACATTATTACCAGCTTGTGACATCGCTCCAGGAGAAGAAGCATGAGCTTGTCGTACCCCTGCCTGAAAGGACTGATTTAAAACCAAAATCACCTCGAGCGCTGCTGGTACCGAACCAGATCCGATTGGATGCTGCTTATCATGTAAATCCTGTGACAACTTCAAAATCTCAGCATGAAAGTCTGACTTAACAACCTAGGCTGCGTCTGCATCATCACCTGTTGGCAATATTTTAAGATCGATCTTCCCCAAGACATGGTTAATCTGTGTCCGCAATCTCAAGGACTCAGCATAAGTAGAAGTTCCGGCGAACTTTCCAACAGCCGAGTCAGCTCCGCAAGTTTAGTCTCGATTGCAGTTTTGTCCTGTGCAAAGGTGAATGGGTGCTCAGGATATCTAAAGCTTTCATTTGCTGCCTCACGACTAAGTGCATCAGACAGACTAGACCTCATAGACTCAACAGTGCCAGTAGACACTCCGCGAATTTTGAGTTCATATTCCAGTTCCTCTTTCCTTAAGTAGTTGGCTACAAGTTTTTGCACCATCTTTTTGCTGAGATTTTTAAAATTTCATTGTTCCAGAACAAATTACAAGTCACAGTATAATCTCAAAAAAAAAAGATTTTATATTCCCTAACACAAGTAACTTAAACCACAATGTAGAACTTCGAAGTCCAACTTATCTAAAAAAATTAATTTGAACTCCAACTGAACTAGAAATTGTTCAAAGTCCGAATATATCCAAAATTCTTCTAGGTTCCACAATACCACTTCAAAATATCTTCTTTTAAGTTCCGTTTTCGGCTTCTTCCAACTTCACGTCACACAAAAAAAAACTAGTAAGCATTTCTTGGCGGCATACACTTCCACTAAACACGAAGTTCTAAGACTACTACTCAGCGCAAAGCCAGTGGTAAAGTAAATAAATCAAAGTTTATAAAATATGTCAAAATGACAGCTGAATCTCAAGATCAAAAATAACAAATGTGATTCAGCCCAACAACAATGAAACTCGACTATAAATAAAGTCAATAAATAAAGGCCAAACACGTTAGGTTAACTAATTAAAAGGAATCTACACAAGGGTTTGACAAAAAAAGGTTAATTAATTAAGGGCGAAATTGTGGATATTCCCAAAAAAACCTTCCACGAAGGCAGCAAATCCCCTTGAATATCCACACGGTTCGTACTAGTCCAGATCCCACATGGAACAGCAGCAAAAAAAACAAAATGCCGTTTTTAAACTAGCCCGAACTTTCGGTACCACGGTAAAACCTAGAATCAGTTCCTTTCCGTCGTATTACCGAACACTTGATAACTTGACACACGGAGGTCACCGAATAATACCAAGATTTAAACATTTAAATTTTGTGTCCCCAATTCTTCCAAGATAACTCTAGAAAGAACCATCTAAATTGGTATCTTCACAAAAAGAGGACATTTTCCCTTAACTTCAGCACAATTTGCCAGACATTACCCCTATTTGAAAACTACTAATTTTATTTTCGCCACCTTGCTTATAATATATTATACGTAACCGATCTTACACGTCTAGAATTGTTTAAATTTTTTGAAAATAGAGGTGGGACTTTCTACTTTAAATTTGGAACGTAACACCGATGTACCGAAAACAGCATTTTCCACAGAGACAGGATATTATGAATTTTTACGTATGCCGTTTGGATTGAAAAATGCCCCAGCTACTTTTCAGAAAGTTATGAATAATGTATTAAGAGGATATCAGAATGAAATCTGCTATATATATTTAGATGATATAATTGTTTTTTCCTCATCATTTCAAGAACATGTTAAAAGTCTGAAAGCAATTTTTGAAAGACTGAGAAAATCTAATTTAAAAATACAGCTAGATAAATCAGAATTTTTACGAACAGAAGTGACATATTTAGGTCATAACATTCGGTTATAACAAAAGATGGAGTACGACCAAATCCAGATAAAATAAATGCAGTAAAAAACTTTCCTATTCCTACTACGCAAAAAGAAATAAAGTCATTTTTAGGATTAGCATACTACAGAAGATTTACACAAAATTTCGCCAAAATAGCTAAACCTTTAACTATGTGTTTAAAGAAACATGCAAAAGTTATACACACTCCAGAATTTAAGAAATCTTAAAGAACTTTTAATTAATGCCCCTATTTTAAAATATCCAGATTTTTCAAAACCATTTATATTAACTACGGACTCTTCAAATATAGCCTTAGGTGCAATTTTATCACAAGGAAAAGTCCCAAATGATTTGATTTACCCGTAGCGTATGTCTCAAGAACTCTTAATCAAACAGAGCAAAAATATTCTACGATAGAAAAAGAACTTTTAGCTATTGTATGAGCTTGTAAATCATTTAGACCTTATTTATACGGCAGATCTTTTGAAATTTTATGCGACCACAGACCCCTAATATGGTTATTTAATTTAAAGGAACCAAACTCCAAATTATTACGATGGAGATTAAAATTGGAAGAATTTAACTATACTATAAAATATAAACCCGGTAAAACGAATATTGCCGATTCTCTAAGTCGAATAAATATTAATGCAATTGAAACAGAATCAAATATAAATAATCCCGGTGACATAGATTTTGATATCGACCAATTTTTAGCTGAATTTAACCCAGACTTAGTTGATGAAAATGTAATAAATGAAACTTTGCAAATGCTCGATAAAAACGAGGTTACAGAAAACCCACAAGTAAATAAAATTATATCAACAGGAAATAAGAACAATGAAAACGTTAAGATGGATAACTCAGACACAGACACAGCCCATAGTGCTGAATCTTCAAATGAAAATAGGTTCTCATTGTTAGATGAAATTATAAACAATAAAGCCTATCAACTTATCGTTAAAAGAACGCCTTTTGCAAATTATTTAAAACGCAAATGCGAGAATTTTGAAGGACATAAAATAATAAGAGCTACTATTTCAGCTGACGAAGAATGTTTGACCCAATTCCTAAAAGAAATTGCGTGTAAAATACTTATACATTTATTTCTTATCTCAAGAATTACAACCAGTATTTCAGAATGTATGGCCTAAATATTTCACAAAATTAAAATTGATTGAATGTACAAAATTAGTTAACAATGTATTACCAGAAGAAAGAAATCAACTAATAAAATATAAACACGACGGCAAAACGAATCATCGTGGAATTTCAGAGACTCTCAGAGCTTTAAAAATAAATTACTACTGGAAATCAATGAAAAAGGATATAGAAGAATATATAAATGAATGTGAAATATGCCAGAGATCAAAATATAATAGAAATCCACATAAAGAACCGTTAATATTAACCCACACACCCTCGAAGCCTTTTGAGATAATACATATAGATACTTATAAAGTTGGCAATCACAGATTTTTAACAATTATAGATAAATTTTCAAAATATGGCCAAGAGTTACCATATTTTGGTACAGCGATATCAGCGTGTCAACAATTAGTACATTTCTTTTCATTTTTCGGAATACCGAAGCAAATTCTTGCAGACAGTGGCGGAGAATTCAAAAATGACGTTGTAGATGAATTACTAAAAACGCATCAAATAAAAATACATTTTACTACTCCATATCTTAACGAATCCAATTCCCCGGTAGAAAGATTCCATTCTACCTTAACTGAACACTTAAGATTACTTAAAGAAAAAGATAAAGATGCAGATAATATTGCCTATAATAGTACTATACACTCAGCAACTGACCATACACCTTTCGAATTAGTATCGGGATATACAGACAGTAAAGATCCCATGAGACTTATTCCAGCACAAGCTTATACTCAATATGTTAATGCACATCAAAATACTACTCAAGCTCTATATACAGGTATACAAGACGAAAATCAAAAACTTAAAGAAAACATAATTGCAAAAAGAAATAAAGATAGGAACTCAAAGGATCCTCGTTTAGGATCACAAGTTTATAGAAAAACAGAAACTCGCGGAGGAAAATTAAGTAGAAAATATACTGGACCATATATACTTACGCAAATATTAGAAAATGGGAAAATAGAAATTGAAAATCCCAAGAATAAAAAGAAGATAATAGTCCACATAAACGAAACTAAAATAATGCCGAATATTTCAGTTTTATCGTCGGAATCTTCGGAGCCGTCAACTATATCAACGCAAAAGACAACTTAGTCAAGTTTAAAGATGTAACTACATATCCAGGACTCCTACCTTTTAGATTACGTACCTCCAAAATAATTTCTACACACTGGACATTTATACAAATTTACAATTTAACTTCTCTCATACAAGAATTTTATTTATTGAAAAATGAAGCTCAAAGACTACATTCAAGTTTCAGAAATCAAACAAGTTATTATCCAGAATTAGAAAACTCATTTATCCCTTTAATTACGTTACAGAATAAAATAGAAAAAAGATATATCAAATTAATCCACCTTTGTATAAGGAAGAAAAGAGAATAAAAAGAAGACTTCTAAATCTACTAGAGTCTAGGAACAATAATAAAATGTATTACAGGAAATATGGACCAAGAAAACGCACAAGGAATAGAAAACGCAATAAAACAATTAAAAGATAATCAAAATAACCTAAAAGTCAATTCCCTAAGACAAATATCTTTATTGCAAGATTCTATAAATACTTTTAATGATGCTATAAATAATATTTCACATAATCAATTGATTTTAAAATCAAAAATTGAAGCTATCGAGAATAAATTAGCTTTATTTGAAAAAAGTATGTATACACATATTCAGTCATTTATAGTAATAAATCAAATTACTTTACTTTATCAAACAATTTATGATATTTTTGAAAAAGTAGAAACTGCAATCTCATTTGCCAAAATAAATACCTTGCACAATTCTATAGTAAATCCAGTTGAACTTTTAAATGAAATTAAGAAGGCAAAATCTCAGACAAAGTCAAAATTGATGCCTTTTGATACTACACTAGGAAAAATAATTCAGTACGAGAAAATAATAAATATTAAGAGCTATTCAGTAAAAATTCTATAATTACATTTGTATTAGAAATTCCATTAGTTGAATCGGAAAGATATGATTATTACCAACTATTCCCTATTATTATGAACAACTCACATTATCTTATTCATTTACCTTACAAACCTTTCCTTGCACTTAATGAATTCAGCTATATCTACATGGAAGATATACGCACAGAACTAGACTCAGAAGAGTACATATGTAAAGGAAGTAATAAACTAACGATAACCGAAGAATCCCCTTGTGCAGTCCAATTAATAAATTTCTAGAAAAAGGCATTGACATGTGAACATTTCGAAGTAAAGATAAAGAAGATAGAATCTACAAGAATCAGCGACGGACAATGGATAGTTACAGTTCCAGAAGAAGAATTAGCAATTATCGAGTGCCCAAACTTAAAAGAAAATTTACCAATACATGGAAGCTACGCGTTAGAAAAAATTAGTAAAAGTCACTTTGCTCATATAAATCTTTCAAAAGTTATTGCTTCTATTAATATTTTTCAAAATGAAAGTTAAAATTTTTCACCAATTAATCTTATTATAATTAATTAATTAATTAATTAACTTTGGAAAAACTAAAGATATTTTAGAAAAGTTAAAAACACAAAAATATAATTTAAAAGATAATAATTCAATTTATTTTAAACAAACAAGTTTTTGGACAATCTGTATATATCTATAATAATTTTCATTTTAATTTTATATTATTTAACTAAATATTGTAATACTGTGCGTCAAAGAAAACAAGAAGAAAGAAGAAACCCAGGAATTCATTGTGTAAAGAAGCACACCCCAAGGATATGCTTCTTTCTAAAGGCGGAGGAGTTACGTCCCTGGATTATCCAATGTGTGACGACATGTAAAAAGACGACATATATATATATATATATATATATATATATATATATATATATATATATATATATATATATATATATATATATATATATATATATATATATATACCAGTGTTCAATTAGATTAAGAGCTTTTTGTTTTGTAGTTGTCACCATACTTGTACGTTCCTAATAAATCAATTTTGTTCAGAAAATAATTTTTTAAAAACCCGTTTTCGGCTTTGACATTCTTAACTCTGGTTCTGGTTACCGATATTAATCAATAGAAAGAAATGCCACTATTAGTAAGTCAATAACATATGAAGGATACATCAGTTATGTTTTTAAATAAAATACATATAAAATCAGAGTTTGGTGTTAATATTGAGAGTAAACTAAATGTTAGGTCAAATACTTACTAACAGGAGAATTTTATTGTCATCATTGCAAGTTGATTTCATAATAATCTAATAAACTATCTTCCAATAAAGTCATCCCAGGAACGCAACTCAAAAATATTGACACAAAAATATCATTTTAAAGTCATCTACTTCAAAATGTACTTATAATATGTCTGAATTGTCAATATGAATGAGTGAGATATAATTAAATTACATATTAGAAGAATGTTTTTACCAAGTAACAAAAACAAAATTTGTTTACTTTAAAAATGCTTTGTATTTTGGGCATTATCGTCATATTCGTCAAATAAACTTATTTTAAAGTACAATTGTGGCTTATTCCCAATAAAAATAATAAATTGCATTAAGATACCACAAGAAAATAGCTTCATAACAGTATTGTAATATATAATTATATTTTCAGGTTTTGCTCCTAGTAACTATTACATTTATATTGGGAGAATGCTCCGTAGATGAGAAGAATCCAAATGCGTCATCGGTTAATAAAAGAAGTATTCCAGTCCTACTTTCGGGAGAATATCAATCACAAGCCACTGGCCTTTCTGCAGAAGAATGGATTAGCGACGATGATAAAAATCTAGACGAGTTTGGTCCCTGGTCATCAAATACAGACTGGAAGGGACTATCACAAGAATCGCATCCATCTTTACCGCCAATAGAAGAAGACAAATATATAACCATTTATAAAGAAAAAAGAGTACCTATATTAGTAGAAAAAAATGTTCCAGTTCCTGTAATAAAAAATGTTCCAGTTCCGGTTCCAGTAAAAGTACTAGAACCATATCCCGTGGAAAAGATAATACCATATCCGGTTAAAGTACAACACAGAGTACCGATAATAATACACAAACCCGTCAAAGTTGAGAAAATAGTTAAAGTGCCAATAGAAGTCAAAGTTGACGCTCCTTATCCAGTAGAAGTCAAGAAACCAGTTCCAGTGCCGGTGTACAAAACAGTTGGAGTGCCAACACCTGTAAAGGTACCACAACCCTATCCTGTATTTAAAAACGTACCAGTGCCAGTAAAGATACATGTTGCAGTACCAAAACCATATCCAATTCACAAAATAGTACCAGTTCCTGTTAAGGTAACTGTAGACAGACCAGTAGCAGTACCGATAATCAAACCATATCCTGTTGCTGTTGAGAAAAAAGTTTCCGTTCCAGTTCCAGTTAAAAAGCCGTACCCAGTCAAAGTATATGTAGAAAGACCTGTTCCCGTTAAAATTGAAAAGGAAGTTCAAGTGCCTGTACAGGTAGCAGATCCCCAACCGTATCCAGTCGAAAAAATAATAAAGGTCCCAGTGGAAAAAGAAGTACCTTACCCCGTCGAAGTTAAAATTGAACGGCCTGTACCATATGAGGTAATTAAACGGGTGCCCTACATCGTGTTTAAGAAAGTTTCTGTTCCGGAGGAAAAAATTTTAGCAGTACCTATTAAAAGCAACGAAAAATGGGATACGGACCAGACTTATAAAAATTTTCAATGGTAATAAAAATAAATAGATAATTAATTGGTATAGTTATTTCGCGTTATATGCACAATAAGGATTGATAACAAATTAATTTCCTTAATTCACAACAAATTTCCTATTTTTTCGTTATGACGATAATCTGCCCTTCTTTATCATAATATGCCATATCCAATTTTAAGCGCAGGCAACATTTTTCTACCTCTTGCCAATTTGATCTGTTCAGTGTTCGGCGATTTTTGTTTCTTGTTATGTTTTTATTTGTTTTATCAGTTTCTTCCTTAGATATCCTACACTTTTTTTAGTGTTGCTCTAGTATACAATGTTCTTTTTTGCGGTTGATTCTAACCATACCAGTTCAATTTTTTTTCTTTTCCATATCTGCCTGATGGGTATTTATAATATATTAATATTTAAGGCGAAAATGCACCATTTCAAGAACTTTCGTCTACCAGTTAAAAGTAAAGCATTTTGAAAGGTAAAACATAATGATTCAGAGCAGTGGCATTACACCGCTCTGATGAGACCTAAAGAGATCGAAATACGTATAAGCGGCTTGCCGCTGCTCTGTATCGAAACAAAAATCTAATACCGTCATTATGTTTTATTTATTGACTCTGTTTGGAGTACCAGAAACTGAATTCACTAGTGGACTAGGTGGAATGCATATTTTAGATTCCCTTGCCGAGTAATTCATCAAGCTGTTTGCTTTGCAAGTTGTAGAAGGCACTGTGGTAAAAATTTGAATTCAGTTTCGCCAGGTAGGAAATCGTATGGTTTCGCTTGTTGTCATTTTGAAAGGATTTTAACGTAATTATTTCATAAAACACGTTTGAAGCAATAAAATGACGATTTATGCATATTTATTTGCTGATTTGTTTCTTAGAAAACTGTAAAAACCTAAGAATTCTTAATTTTCAATGATTGTTAATAACTATGGTAACCCACAACCTTGATATTGCATGGAAAGTTGGGTCTTACAGTATCAAAACTTGCTTAAAATTTCAGAAGGATTCAATATTTAGTTTAAAAGAGATTCAATTTGTTTACCCAAAACAACTTTTTTTGCAATAACATACAGTGAGGACATTAAGGTCGTAATAAACTCAATATTTTTGGATGTAACAGTATATTAACAAAATGCTCTCACACTTCAATTTTTAATTTCAAATGCATATCCTCGGCAATTGAATGTACTAATGACGTCACCACTTTCGTGTAAATTACATCATCTTTTTTTTTTAATGGAACAACATATTTTTCTCGTCATTTTTACATTTAACAACCATAGAAAATTACAAAAATGTATAATATGTACTTATACTCTAAAATAATTGGTTTGTGAATTACAGACAAAAAAAGTTATATCAGAAATTTTAAATCTAAAATTTTATTGAAAGGACTGGACTAACAAACATGGTAGGTTTTGATTTTGTTTACAATACTAGTGTCAAACAATAAATACCGTAGTTTTGAACTTTCATAAATAATGGAACGATATATATATACAAGCTATACGCTCCCGGAACGATATATCATTAAAGATGTAACAGATCTTAACAGATTCACAACAGGTAACGATCACAGAATGGTCAGAGCAAAAATTAGTATTGACTTTAACTATGAAATGAAAAAAAAAATAATTAGAAACTGGGATCTAGTAGATAGAAACAAATCAGGGCAATATAAAGAGATATACAAAGACCTATTAAAAGAACAACTTACCCAAAAATTAGACAGTGATGATAAAGATATAGACGAAACAGACAACATACTTGCAGCAATGATGATTATATCAGGAAAAGAAATAGCAAAAAAGGATCTAAAAAAGAAAAACTTTATATCAACAGAAACAAAGAAGCTTATGGATAAAAGAAGGAAGCTGAACGAAGAAGGCAAAAGGAAATTAACTTACTTAGAAAACAACTTACCCAAAAATTAGACAGTGATGATAAAGATATAGACGAAACAGACAACATACTTACAGCAAGGATGATTATATCAGGAAAAGAAATAGCAAAAAAGGATCTAAAAAAAAAACTTTATATCAACAGAAACAAAGAAGCTTATGGATAAAAGAAGGAAGCTGAACGAAGAAGGCAAAAGGAAATCTATAGAATATGTAGAAATCAATAAAACAATAAGCAGAATGATAAAAGAAAATAAGAGAAAAGAACAAGAAATAAAAATAGAAGAAGTAATACAGAACAACAAAAATATGAAATGCCTAAGACCGAAATTAGGTAAGTGTGAAATAAACAAAATAAAAGATGTAAACGGAGTAGAAACAAACATTAAAGATGACATCATAAATATAATCCACCATTTCTACTCAGAATTATATAAAACAAAAAGAAACCATCAGAAGAAATTAAAAACCAACTTGAGGCTAAAATAAAAAATGTCAACTCAGAGCTACAGCCAAAAATAAGCAAATCAGAAATAAAAAAGGCATCAAAAGAAATGAAAAACAACAAACCGCCTGGAAAAGATGAAATAACTGCAGAGATGCTGAAATAGGGTGGAAAAGTGGTAATTAATACTCTACATTCCCTTTTTAACAAGATATTAAAAGAAAAACAAATCCCAATCAACTGGAAGGAATCCGTAACCATTATTCTACACAAGAAAGGGGATAAAGCAGATATAAAAAACTACCGTCCTATAACACTCCTCAATGTAATGTATAAACATTAAACAAATGTTTTAACCAATAGATTGACGACAAAATTCGATGGATACCAGTCGAAAGAACAAGCTGGTTTTAGAAGGGGATTCAGCACAAGTGACCATTTACTAAGAATGAAAATACTTATAGAACGAGAAAATGAATACCACATTCCTCTATATACAGCGTTCATAGATTTCGGAAAGTCTTTCGACAGTGTCGAACATTGGGCAGTAAAAAGTTCTTTGATTAACAGGAGAATTGACCACAGATATACGGAACTAATAGCCAATATATATATAAGGAAGCCAAAACAATAATTAAAGTATATGAAGGAACAAAATCAATATAAATAAATAGAGGCGTGAGACAGGGTGACACAATATCACCGAAACTTTTTAATCAGGATTTGGAAGATATTTTTAAAAGATTAGAATGGAAAGAAAATGGTATAA